>NC_088402.1:8235371-8442871 GCF_034236695.1 Oncorhynchus nerka
CCATTCCTCACCCGTCTTACCCTGTCATATCTTCCCCTTTTCACATCCCCCTTCCCCCTTCCCAGTTCCCCCACCCCCTCTCCCCTCTCTTCTCCCCCATCTCCCTCCCTGTGATTAAGAGAGACAATGCACCGAGTGGCACATCATCTATCCGTCTGGGACATTAGTCTAGCAGGGAGAGGGGTCAGGGGAGAGTGTGTGCGTGCCTGCATTCGCTTGCGTGTGGGTGGTGGAGGAGAGACAGAGACAGGGATATTAGTCCTCATAAAGATGGACAACAAACGCTGATCTCTGGTCAGTTGTATAATTCCCCCCATGAATGATTCATGTTACTACTGGCAAATGTCAGCTGATCCTAGTTTTGTGCTTAAAAGTCCAATGATTTGATTTGACAATATAAAATACCTAAAGAATTTAGGCTTATCTGGCAACAGATACGTACACCAATATCAACATTGCCCGTGATTGTTTTCAATTCAAATGGTCAAAATTAAACAAAAATAGCTTCTTAGCAAAGAGACATTTCTCAAGTAATCATTTTTCTAGGACTGTCTGGGAGTGGTCTGAGTGGGGCGGGGACAACGGAAAACTAGCTCTTATTGGCAGAGAGGTTTGGAACTCTCTTATTGGTCTATCTTAACTAATTTAGCACCTGGTGATGTCACCAGGCAGGTCATAAGTCCATCCCACCAAAACAGGCTGAAATGTCAGGCTTTTCAAACAGCACTTATTAATCATAATTTTCACAACGTCACAGTATTTTTTCCAAGCTCATAGTGTGGAAATATATATTAAACACAGGACCATATTTGTTTTGACTACACTGGACGGTTTAAGGGCAACTTCCACCCATAGTTTGACTCATCATCTCTCTGATCAGTCGAGAAAATGCCAATCCGTGAGCCTTTCAAGGAGCGGTCAGGGAGAGACATTTACCCTAATACCACAAATAACTTTAAACAAGTTCAGTCTTCTGATCTCCATACGTCTTCTGATCTCCATACGTGAGCCTTTCAAGGAGCGGTCAGGGAGAGACATTTACCCTAATACCACAAATAACTTTAAACAAGTTCAGTCTTCTGATCTCCATACGTCTTCTGATCTCCATACGTGAGCCTTTCAAGGAGCGGTCAGGGAGAGACATTTACCCTAATACCACAAATAACTTTAAACAAGTTCCGCGATAACAGGTGGTAAAAGGTGGACTCAGAAAGATGACATCATTATGAACAACAGTGCAACCTCCTACTCAAACATAAACATGAACTAAATGGATCAAAACGACAAATTGTTGGTTCATTCCAATGTGTTCCTTTCTTCGTTCGGGGTATGCACACATTGTGATCGACCAATAATGGTCGTCTCTGTAAAGTTTTGGTTACGGCTGACATTGATGATGTAAAATGTAAAAACAGTGTGTGGACCTTCCTATGAATAGGTAGTCACCCTGTTTTTTTTCTGAGGATGTCTCTAAGACTGCTAACATACCTCCTTCTGTCATTACCCTAAGGGCACATCTCAATAGTCTCATGTGGCTTCCTTCCCTGGTCTATTCTTATCCCACCGCATCTCTCTCTCTCTCCAAATCAGATCAGATGATGAAGACAAGAGAAGGGAAGAGAAGATAGATAGATTATTTTATTAGTCACATGCACGGGGGGTGACAGATGTAATTGCAGGGTACAGTGACATTCTTGAGCTCTAAACTCAAACAGTGCAGGTCAAAATGTAGAATGAAAAAAATGATAAAAAGAATGAAAAAAATGATAAAAAGAATGAAAAAAATGATAAAAAGAATGAAAAAAATGATAAAAAGAATGAAAAAAATGATAATTCAATAAATAAAGAATTTACGATACCTAGTCTACACCGCTGCCGATAGCATCCAAACACCACGTATTTCAGCACAAACCCTGTGATATGTCTTAGCCAACTGAGAACCGATCTACTCATTGACACAACTCTGCTTAGATTGCCAGGTAGTAACTTCGGTGGTTTTGTATACTAGTTTAGCGAAACGGATAACGCTGCTGCTGGCAACTACTGGGCTAGCCTAGCTAGATAGCTAGTTGGCTGTTAATATGAAGTATTCATACCTTCGTAAATCGGTTAAGTAGAACGACTTGTAGAATTGACAGCCCTTCTCCAATTTGCTTTTCAGCACTGACGTTGTGGCAACTCTGTGGAGATCGTTTACGGGGAACTGCGGCATCTAGCTACCCTACATGACCATAAGTATGTGGACAACTGCTTGTCAAACATATAATTCCAAAATCATGGCAAATAACATGAGTATGTCCCCCCTTTGCTGCTATAACAGCCTCCACTCTTCTGGGAAGGCTTTCCACTAGATGTTGGAACATTACTGTGGGGACTTGCATCCATCCAGCCACAAGAGCACTAGTTAGGTTGGGGGCTAATGTTGGGCGATTAGGCTTGGCTCGCAGTCGGCGCTCCAATTCATCCCAAAGTTGTTCTATGGGGTTGAGGTCAGGGTTCTGTGCAGGCCAGTTAAGTTATTCGACATCGATTTCACTATGGACCTTGCTTTGTGTATGAGGACATTGTCATGCTGAAACAGGAAAGGGCCTTCCCCAAACTGTTGCCCCAAAGTTAGATGCACAGAATCGTCTAAAATGTAATTGTATGCTGCAACGTTAAGATTTCCCTCCACTGGAACTAAGGGGCCTAGTCCGAACCATGAAAAACAGCCCCAGACCATTATTCTTCCTCCACCAAACTTTAGCGTTGGAACTATGCATTGGGGCAGGTAGCGTTCTCCTGGCATCCCCAAAACCCAGATTCATCCGTCGGCTGGCCAGATGTTGAAGCGTGATTCATCACTCCAGAGAATGTGTTTCCACTGCTCCAGTGGTAGCGAGCTTTACACCACTCCAGCCAACGCTCGGCATTGGTGATCTTAAGCTTGTGTGCGGCTGCTCGGCCACGCAAACCCATTTCATGCAGCTCCCGACCAACAGTTATTGTGCTGACGTGGCTTCCAGAGGTTGTTTGGAACTCGGTAGTGAGTGTCGCAACCCAGGACATTTTTACGAGCTTCAGCACTCGGCAGTCCCGTTCTGTGAGCTTGTCCTAACGCTTCACAGCTGAACTGTTGTTTCTCCTAGATGTTTCTACTTCACAATAACAGCACTTACATTTGACTCTAGAAGGGCAGAATTTTGATGAACTGACTTGTTAGTGAGCTCTTCAGCACCGGCCGTTCTACTGCCAATGTTTGTCTATGGAGATTGCATGACTGTGTGCTAGAATTTGTACACTTGTCAGCAACAGGTATGGCTGAAATAGCCAAATCCGCTATTTTGAAGGTGTAGTGTATATCGGTAATGATTACTACAACTTTAGATACAACTTTAGATACCTGACTAGACTAACTTAAACAATAAATAAAACATCCTAGCTGAAGTGGCTAATTGAGTGATTGCTGAATTTCGAAATTGCACCTTGGGTATTCTACTATTGTAACTCTGAACAGTGAGTTGAGACCTCGACTGAGTTGCCCCGGAAATGTAAATCATTATTTGGTCGGGGGTCTGTCATGCCAGATAATGTCCCCGTCCTAAAAGTGTCCCCCTCTGCATCACAATGGGATTCGATAAACTATCATTGTGTCCATTTCTATATCAACAGTGTGATGACATAATGATAATAAGTTTGGAGATCATTACAGCCTAAATCACAGTCTTTTCATCATCGCTATGCGAACAAGGTTGACAATTTCACTGTTTAAGTTCCCTGTGTGTAATGGTGTCTGGTTCTTAACAACACAATTCACTCTGTACCGGTACCCCCTGTATATAGCCTCCACATTGACTCTGTACCGGTACCCCCTGTATATAGCCTCCACATTGACTCTGTACTGATACCCCCTGTATATAGCCTCCACACTGACTCTGTACCGTAACACCCTGTATATAGCCACCACATTGACTCTGTACCAGTACCCCCTGTATATAGCCTCCACATTGACTCTGTACCAGTACACCCTGTATATAGCCTCCACATTGACTCTGTATCGGTACCCCCTGTATATAGCCACCACATTGACTCTGTAGCAGTACACCCTGTATATAGCCTCCACATTGACTCTGTATCGGTACCCCCTGTATATAGCCTCCACATTGACTCTGTACCAGTACCCCCTGTATATAGCCTCCACATTGACTCTGTACCCCCTGTATATAGCCTCCACATTGACTCTGTACCCCTGTATATAGCCTCCACATTGACTCTGTACCCCCTGTATATAGCCTCCACATTGACTCTGTACCGGTAACCCCTGTATATAGCCTCCACATTGACTCTGTACCGTAACACCCTGTATATAGCCAACACATTGACTCTGTACCCCCTGTATATAGCCTCCACATTGACTCTGTACCCCCTGTATATAGCCTCCACATTGACTCTGTACCGGTAAACCCTGTATATAGCCTCCACATTGACTCTGTACCGTAACACCCTGTATATAGCCTCCACATTGACTCTGTACCCCCTGTATATAGCCTCCATATTGACCCTGTACCATAACACGCTGTATATTACATTTACATTTAAGTCATTTAGCAGACGCTCTTATCCAGAGCGACTTACAAATTGGTGCATTCACCTTATGACCTCCAGTGGAACAGTAGTGCATCTAAATCTTTTCAGGGGGAGGGGGGGTGAGAGGGATTACTTTATCCTATCCTAGGTATTCCTTAAAGAGGTGGGGTTTCAGGTGTCTCCGGAAGGTGGTGATTGACTCCGCTGTCCTGGCGTCGTGAGGGAGTTTGTTCCACCATTGGGGGGCCAGAGCAGCGAACAGTTTTGACTGGGCTGAGCGGGAACTGTACTTCCTCAGTGGTAGGGAGGCGAGCAGGCCAGAGGTGGATGAACGCAGTGCCCTTGTTTGGGTGTAGGGCCTGATCAGAGCCTGGAGGTACTGAGGTGCCGTTCCCCTCACAGCTCCGTAGGCAAGCACCATGGTCTTGTAGCGGATGCGAGCTTCAACTGGAAGCCAGTGGAGGGAGCGGAGGAGCGGGGTGACGTGAGAGAACTTGGGAAGGTTGAACACCAGACGGGCTGCGGCGTTCTGGATGAGTTGTAGGGGTTTAATGGCACAGGCAGGGAGCCCAGCCAACAGCGAGTTGCAGTAATCCAGACGGGAGATGACAAGTGCCTGGATTAGGACCTGCGCCGCTTCCTGTGTGAGGCAGGGTCGTACTCTGCGGATGTTGTAGAGCATGAACCTACAGGAACGGGCCACCGCCTTGATGTTAGTTGAGAACGACAGGGTGTTGTCCAGGATCACGCCAAGGTTCTTAGCGCTCTGGGAGGAGGACACAATGGAGTTGTCAACCGTGATGGCGAGATCATGGAACGGGCAGTCCTTCCCCGGGAGGAAGAGCAGCTCCGTCTTGCCGAGGTTCAGCTTGAGGTGGTGATCCGTCATCCACACGGATATGTCTGCCAGACATGCAGAGATGCGATTCGCCACCTGGTCATCAGAAGGGGGAAAGGAGAAGATTAATTGTGTGTCGTCTGCATAGCAATGATAGGAGAGACCATGTGAGGTTATGACAGAGCCAAGTGACTTGGTGTATAGCGAGAATAGGAGAGGGCCTAGAACAGAGCCCTGGGGACACCAGTGGTGAGAGCACGTGGTGTGGAGACGGATTCTCGCCACGCCACCTGGTAGGAGCGACCTGTCAGGTAGGACGCAATCCAAGCGTGGGCCGCGCCGGAGATGCCCAACTCGGAGAGGGTGGAGAGGAGGATCTGATGGTTCACAGTATCGAAGGCAGCCGATAGGTCTAGAAGGATGAGAGCAGAGGAGAGAGAGTTAGCTTTAGCAGTGCGGAGCGCCTCCGTGATACAGAGAAGAGCAGTCTCAGTTGAATGACTAGTCTTGAAACCTGACTGATTTGGATCAAGAAGGTCATTCTGAGAGAGATAGCGGGAGAGCTGGCCAAGGACGGCACGTTCAAGAGTTTTGGAGAGAAAAGAAAGAAGGGATACTGGTCTGTAGTTGTTGACATCGGAGGGATCGAGTGTAGGTTTTTTCAGAAGGGGTGCAACTCTCGCTCTCTTGAAGACGGAAGGGACGTAGCCAGCGGTCAGGGATGAGTTGATGAGCGAGGTGAGGTAAGGGAGGAGGTCTCCGGAAATGGTCTGGAGAAGAGAGGAGGGGATAGGGTCAAGCGGGCAGGTTGTAGGGCGGCCGGCCGTCACAAGACGCGAGATTTCATCTGGAGAGAGAGGGGAGAAAGAGGTCAGAGCACAGGGTAGGGCAGTGTGAGCAGAACCAGCGGTGTCGTTTGACTTAGCAAACGAGGATCGGATGTCGTCGACCTTCTTTTCAAAATGGTTGACGAAGTCATCTGCAGAGAGGGAGGAGGGGGGGAGGGGGAGGAGGATTCAGGAGGGAGGAGAAGGTTGCAAAGAGCTTCCTAGGGTTAGAGGCAGATGCTTGGAATTTAGAGTGGTAGAAAGTGGCTTTAGCAGCAGAGAGAGAAGAGGAAAATGTAGAGAGGAGGGAGTGAAAGGATGTCAGGTCCGCAGGGAGGCGAAGTTTTCCTCCATTTCCGCTCGGCTGCCCGGAGCCCTGTTCTGTGAGCTCGCAATGAGTCGTCGAGCCACGGAGCGGGAGGGGAGGACCGAGCCGGCCTGGAGGATAGGGGACATAGAGAGTCAAAGGATGCAGAAAGGGAGGAGAGGAGGGTTGAGGAGGCAGAATCAGGAGATAGGTTGGAGAAGGTTTGAGCAGAGGGAAGAGATGATAGGATGGAAGAGGAGAGAGTAGCGGGGGAGAGAGAGCGAAGGTTGGGACGGCGCGATACCATCCGAGTAGGGGCAGTGTGGGAAGTGTTGGATGAGAGCGAGAGGGAAAAGGATACAAGGTAGTGGTCGGAGACTTGGAGGGGAGTTGCAACGAGGTTAGTGGAAGAACAGCATCTAGTAAAGATGAGGTCGAGCGTATTTCCTGCCTTGTGAGTAGGGGGAAGGTGAGAGGGTGAGGTCAAAAGAGGAGAGGAGTGGAAAGAAGGAGGCAGAGAGGAATGAGTCAAAGGTAGGCGTGGGGAGGTTAAAGTCGCCCAGAACTGTGAGAGGTGAGCCGTCCTCAGGAAAGGAGCTTATCAAGGCATCAAGCTCATTGATGAACTCTCCGAGGGAACCTGGAGGGCGATAAATGATAAGGATGTTAAGCTTGAAAGGGCTGGTAACTGTGACAGCATGGAATTCAAAGGAGGCGATAGACAGATGGGTAAGGGGAGAAAGAGAGAATGACCACTTGGGAGAGATGAGGATCCCGGTGCCACCACCCCGCTGACCAGAAGCTCTCGGGGTGTGCGAGAACACGTGGGCAGACGAAAGAGAGCAGTAGGAGTAGCAGTGTTGTCTGTGGTGATCCATGTTTCCGTCAGTGCCAAGAAGTCGAGGGACTGGAGGGAGACATAGGCGGAGATGAACTCTGCCTTGTTGGCCGCAGATCGGCAGTTCCAGAGGCTACCGGAGACCTGGAACTCCACGTGGGTCGTGCGCGCTGGGACCACCAGATTAGGGGGCCGCGGCCACGCGGTGTGGAGCGTTTGTATGGTCTGTGCAGAGAGGAGAGAACAGGGATAGACAGACACATAGTTGACAGGCTACACAAGAGGCTACGCTAATGCAAAGGAGATTGGAATGACAAGTGGACTACACGTCACGAGTGTTCAGAGAGTTAAGCTTACGTAGCAAGAATCTTATTGACTAAAATGATTAAAATGATACAGTACTGCTGAAGTAGGCTAGCTGGCAGAGGCTGCGTTGTTGACTAAGTAGGCTAGTTGGCATTGGCTGGGTTGTTGACACTACACTAATCAAGTCGTTCCGTTGAGTGTAATAGTTTCTACTGTGCTGCTATTCGGGGCTAGCTGGCTAGCTAGCAGTGTTGATTACGTTACGTTGCGTTAAAAGAACGACAATAGCTGGCTGGCTAACCTAGGAAATCGCTCTAGACTACACAATTATATTTGATACAAAGACGGCTATGTAGCTAGCTATGTAGCTAGCTACGATCAAACAAATCAAGCCGTTGTACTGTAATGAAATGAAATGAAAAATGTGATACTACCTGTGGAGCGAAGCGAAATGCGACCGGATTGTGCAGAAGTGCAGAAGTTCTGTTCGGTAGACGTTGGCTAGCTGTTGGCTAGCTAGCAGAGTCTCCTATGTTAAGGACGACATAAAACTGCGGACCGAGTGCAGATGCGACCGCTCGCTCCAACCCGGAAGTGTATATAGCCTCCACATTGACTCTGTACCGGTACCCCCTGTATATAGCCTCCACATTGACTCTGTACCCCCTGTATATAGCCTCCACATTGACTCTGTACCCCCTGTATATAGCCTCCACATTGACTCTGTACCGTAACACCCTGTATATAGCCTCCACATTGACTCTGTACCCCCTGTAAATAGCATCCACATTGACTCTGTACCGGTACCCCCTGTATGTAGCCTCCACATTGACTCTGTACCAGTACCCCCTGTATATAGCCTCCACATTGACTCTGTACCGGTACCCCCTGTATATAGCCTCCACGTTGACTCTGTACCGGTACCCCCTGTATATAGCCTCCACATTGACTCTGTACCCCCTGTATATAGCCTCCACATTGACTCTGTACCGTAACACCCTGTATATAGCCTCCACATTGACTCTGTACCCCCTGTATATAGCCTCCACATTGACTCTGTACCCCCTGTATATAGCCTCCACATTGACTCTGTACCGTAACACCCTGTATATAGCCTCCACATTGACTCTGTACCCCCTGTATATAGCCTCCACATTGACTCTGTACCCCCTGTATATAGCCTCCACATTGACTCGGTACCCCCTGTATATAGCCTCCACATTGACTCTGTACCCCCTGTATATAGCCTCCACATTGACTCTGTACCATAATACCCTGTATATAGCCTACACATTGACTCTGTACCGTAACACCCTGTATATAGCGTCCACATTGACTCTGTACCGTAACACCCTGTATATAGCCTCCACATTGACTCTGTACCGTAATACCCTGTATATAGCCTCCACATTGACTCTGTACCGTAACACCCTGTATATAGCGTCCACATTGACTCTGTACCGTAACACCCTGTATATAGCCTCCACAATGACTCTGTACTGTAACACCCTGTATATAGCCTCCACACTGACTCTGTACCGTAATACCCTGTATATAGCCTCCACATTGACTCTGTACTGTAACACCCTGTATATAGCCTCCACAATGACTCTGTACTGTAACACCCTGTATATAGCCTCCACAATGACTCTGTACTGTAACACCCTGTATATAGCCTCCACATTGACTCTGTACCGTAACACCCTGTATATAGCCTCCACATTGACTCTGTACCGTAACACCCTGTATATAGCCTCCACAATGACTCTGTACTGTAACACCCTGTATATAGCCTCCACACTGACTCTGTACCGTAATACCCTGTATATAGCCTCCACATTGACTCTGTACCGTAACACCCTGTATATAGCCTCCACAATGACTCTGTACTGTAACACCCTGTATATAGCCTCCACATTGACTCTGTACCGTAATACCCTGTATATAGCCTCCACATTGACTCTGTTCCGTAACACCCTGTATATAGCCTCCACATTGACTCTGTACTGTAACACCCTGTATATAGCCTCCACATTGACTCTGTACTGTAACACCCTGTATATAGCCTCCACAATGACTCTGTACTGTAACACCCTGTATATAGCCCCTCTATTGCTATTTACTGCTGCTCTTTAATTATATGTTATTCTTATCTCTTACCTTTTATTTGTTGTATTTTCTTAAAACTGTGTTGATGGCTAATCTAAGTAAGCATTTCATTGTAAGGTTTGGAATACCTGTTGTATTATGTGACAAATAACATTTTATTTGATTTTGAAGTATCATAGGTTGTAATCTGGCTTCCCAGTGATGTTCCACACTCACCGCTGCTGAGAGAGAGAGAGTCACGGTCGTCCTCCTCTTCATCTGAAGAGGAGAGGCGAGAAGGATCGGAGGACCAAAATACGGCGTGGTATGTGTTCATGATGAAATTTAATAAAGAAAACACTGAACACTGAAACACACTATACAAAACAATAAACGAAATAACGACCGTGAAGCTAATGAGAACTGTGATGACACTAGCAATCAACATAGACAATCACCCACAAACAAACAGTGCAACCCAGCCTACCTAAGTATGATTCAAATCCCCAAATCATAGAAAAACAAATATAGACTGCCCACCCCAACTCACGCCCTGACCATACTATAAAAATACAAAACAAAGGAAATAAAGGTCAGAACGTGACAGAGAGACCTGGAAAGTCTGCCCGGCCGGGAAATAATTCCCTATTTCTTTTACAATAAGTTAAAATTGAAAATAACTTTTTTTGTCTCCACGCCTTGTTAAATAATAACTTAAATTTGTAATTTTAATTTAGAAAATAAAGACAAATTACATGGATTTTTTTTTATTGGCACCCTGAAGCTAATTCCGCCTTTGGCCAAGCTAAGTGCAAATAAATGGTTCTTGTAGCCATCAATGAGAAGCACCTTTCTACTGGCAACTTGGGCAGCAAACTGCTGTAAATATGACATGTTTGAGGGTTGTTCTGTGCCCAACTGCTCTTTTCTGCCTCATGGTATTATTATTATTATCGGTTATGGATATGATTCACATCTGGACATTTCCCTGGCCACTCAAGGTGAGCAGCATCTCTTCTTGAACCAAGGTGCTTTTGATATGTGTTTGTGGTTGTTTGTCCTTTCAGCAGAGATAGAGACACAGATTTTGGACACTGGGTTGAACATTGTGGATCTATTTTTGTTTTCACTCTCCCGCGGCCCCGGGGGGGAGCTCTTAACATTCAGCCTTTTATCAGATGTTTTCACTCTCCCGCGGCCCCGGGAGGGAGCTCTTAACATTCAGCCTTTTATCAGATGTTTTCACTCTCCCGCGGCCCCGGGGGAGCTCTTAACATTCAGCCTTTTATCAGATGTTTTCACTCTCCCGCGGCCCCGGGAGGGAGCTCTTAACATTCAGCCTTTTATCAGATGTTTTCACTCTCCCGCGGCCCCGGGAGGGAGCTCTTAACATTCAGCCTTTTATCAGATGTTTTCACTCTCCCGCGGCCCCGGGGGAGCTCTTAACATTCAGCCTTTTATCAGATGTTTTCACTCTCCCGCGGCCCCGGGGAGCTCTTAACATTCAGCCTTTTATCAGATGTTTTCACTCTCCCGCGGCCCCTTGGGGAGCTCTTAACATTCAGCCTTTTATCAGATGTTTTCACTCTCCCGCGGCCCCGGGGGGGAGCTCTTAACATTCAGCCTTTTATCAGATGTTTTCACTCTCCCGCGGCCCCGGGAGGGCAGCTCTTAACATTCAGCCTTTTATCAGATCAGCCTTTTATCCCGCGGCCCCGGGAGGGGAGCTCTTAACATTCAGCCTTTTATCAGATGTTTTCACTCTCCCGCGGCCCCGGGGGAGCTCTTAACATTCAGCCTTTTATCAGATGTTTTCACTCTCCCGCGGCCCCGGGAGGGGAGCTCTTAACATTCAGCCTTTTATCAGATGTTTTCACTCTCCCGCGGCCCCGGGGGGAGCTCTTAACATTCAGCCTTTTATCAGATGTTTTCACTCTCCCGCGGCCCCGGGAGGGAGCTCTTAACATTCAGCCTTTTATCAGATGTTTTCACTCTCCCGCGGCCCCGGGAGGGAGCTCTTAACATTCAGCCTTTTATCAGATGTTTTTTCCCGCGGCCCCGGGAGGGGACTAACATTCAGCCTTTTATCAGATGTTTTCACTCTCCCGCGGCCCCGGGAGGGAGCTCTTAACATTCAGCCTTTTATCAGATGTTTTCACTCTAACCAGCCTTTTATCAGATGTTTTCACTCTCCCCGGCCCCGGGGGAGCTCTTAACATTCAGCCTTTTATCAGATGTTTTCACTCTCCCGCGGCCCCGGGAGGGGAGCTCTTAACATTCAGCCTTTTATCAGATGTTTTCACTCTCCCGCGGCCCCGGGAGGGAGCTCTTAACATTCAGCCTTTTATCAGATGTTTTCACTCTCCCGCGGCCCCGGAGGGAGCTCTTAACATTCAGCCTTTTATCAGATGTTTTCACTCTCCCGCGGCCCCGGGAGGGGAGATCTTAACATTCAGCCTTTTATCAGATGTTTTTTCATTCAGCCTTTTATCAGATGTTTCTTAACCCGCGGCCCCGGGAGGGGAGCTCTTAACATTCAGCCTTTTATCAGATGTTTTCACTCTCCCGCGGCCCCGGGAGGGGAGCTCTTAACATTCAGCCTTTTATCAGATGTTTTCACTCTCCCGCGGCCCCGGGGGAGCTCTTAACATTCAGCCTTTTATCAGATGTTTTCACTCTCCCACGGCCCCGGGAGGGAGCTCTTAACATTCAGCCTTTTATCAGATGTTTTCACTCTCCCACGGCCCCGGGAGGGGAGCTCTTAACATTCAGCCTTTTATCAGATGTTTTCACTCTCCCGCGGCCCCGGGAGGGGAGCTCTTAACATTCAGCCTTTTATCAGATGTTTTCAATACTATTGTGGATAATCATGCACCCTTCAAAAAATAGTTTAATTGAAAACCTGGGATACTCCAGAATGATCAGAAGCCATTCATAAAAGAGATGATGCTTGGGTCAAGGTCAGGAACACAGGCTTAGTCCCCGGACTGGCAAGCTTTTAAGCAACTGAGGAATCATTGTGTAAGACAAATGAGAAAAAGCTCAATCTGATTATTATGTAACATCTCTTTTGGATTGTAAAATGGGAACCCGGCTAAATTCTGGGAAACTGTCAAATCCCTGAAGGGTTCTACTTCCTCGTCTCTGCCACAACAAATTGATTCAGACACTGGCCTCATTACGGGGAGGGGGGGGGGGATGCCGTCATTGATGCATTTAATCACCATCTCTTTTAAATCACTTCTAAGCCTACTCACAGTGATATGAGGCTGGATGCTGATAGGTGGAAACTTAGTCAATGATCACAGAAATTATAGTCAAAACTTTTATTTTAGTATATATTGACAGAAAAAGTCCAGAATGCTTTGCTAGCAACATGAAATCCAAAAGGCGCCGACCAATTGGATCCCGGTCTGCTTAAGTCTGCGGCGCCCGTCATTGTTGGCTCAATAACAGACTTAAAAAAATAATAATTACAATTGTTATCAGGAAATATTCCAAAATGGTGGAAATCATCTCTTATGCTGCCACTTCATAAGGGACTGGGATAGTAGGGATCATAATCATAATAGCTCCATTTCAAGGCTTCTCGGTCTAGCTAAGATTCATCCTGTATCACAAGGTTGACTGGACTTCGATAAAGAATTGTAGACATCTACGTTACTCCCATTTTGTTTACAAGGGATCTACTTCATAAACTTCCGTCTCGTCTAACTTTGCTGTTGAAAGTATAGACACCTGAGTTGCCTAAACCGCTACCAGGATTGGTTAACTCTTGAGGTTCCTAGGGTCTACCCCGAGCTAGATAAATCTACTTTTAGATTGGTTAGATAGAGCAGTATGGAGGTGAGAGAGAGCAGTATGGAGGTGAGAGAGAGCAGTATGGAGGTGAGAGAGAGCAGTATGGAGGTGAGAGAGAGCAGTATGGAGGTGAGAGAGAGCAGTATGGAGGTGAGAGAGAGCAGGATAGAGCAGTATGGAGGCGGGATAGAGCCGTATGGAGGTGAGAGAGAGCAGTATGGAGGTGAGAGAGAGCAGTATGGAGAGAGAGCAGTATGGAGGTGAGAGAGAGCAGTATGGAGGCGAGAGAGAGCAGTATGGAGGTGAGAGAGAGCAGTATGGAGGTGAGAGAGAGCAGTATGGAGATAGAGCAGTATGGAGGTGGGGTAGAGCAGTATGGAGGTGGGATAGAGCCGTATGGAGGTGAGATAGAGCAGTATGGAGAGAGAGCAGTATGGAGGTGAGAAAGAGCAGTATGGAGGTGAGAGAGAGCAGTATGGAGGTGAGAGAGAGCAGTATGGAGGTGAGAGAGAGCAGGATAGAGCAGTATGGAGGCGGGATAGAGCCGTATGGAGGTGAGATAGAGCAGTATGGAGATAGAGCAGTATGGAGATAGAGCAGTATGGAGGTGGGGTAGAGCAGTATGGAGGTGGGATAGAGCCGTATGGAGGTGAGATAGAGCAGTATGGAGATAGAGCAGTATGGAGGTGGGATAGAGCAGTATGGAGATAGAGCAGTATGGAGGTGGGATAGAGCAGTATGGAGATGAGATAGAGCAGTATGGAGGTGAGATAGAGCAGTATGGAGGTGGGATAGAGCAGTATGGAGGTGGGATAGAGCAGTATGGAGGTGGGATAGAGCAGTATGGAGGTGGGATAGAGCAGTATGGAGGTGGGATAGAGCCGTATGGAGGTGAGATAGAGCAGTATGGAGGTGAGATAGAGCAGTATGGAGGTGGGATAGAGCAGTATGGAGGTGGGATAGAGCAGTATAGAGGTGAGATAGAGCAGTATGAAATGTAGTTGAGCCTCTTTTCCAGGTAGGGCAGAGCAGTATGAAGTGCAATCGAGATTGTGTTGTCCATGGATCTATTGGGGCGTTATGCAAGTTGGAGTGGATCCAGTGTATCTGGGATGATGGAGTTGATGTGGGCCATAACCAGTCTTTCCAGACACTTCAGGATGACAGATGTGAGTGCTGTCATGATGTGACTACCATTAATGTGATGACTGTTATTTTATCAAATCAATTAAGTATGTTTAGTTATTACGTGATTAAATTAATCATGTAACAATTAACTCATATGCAATCTTAGGGCACCACGGGAAAAGTTATTTAATGAGTTACTATCTCCCAATTTAATAAATTAACATCTCTTAAATCAATAAAAGTAACTGATTAATCATTACCTCATATCAGTCTCATTCTGAATGTTGTTGACTTCATAAATTTGCTCAAACTCTAGTCTAAATGACGATTCAGTGATACACAAATTGGCTTAATTATTTATTTACTAACTAACTAAATCATCTCACAGAAATGCCTTGAGCACACACAATTAGGTTGAATTGATTACTAATATAATCAATGAAAAGTCCCTAGTGCACCAACCCGATATGATGGCTTTGTACACCATGAAAAGTCCCTAGTGGACTATCCTGATATGACGGCTTGTTACACAATGAAAGGGGTGGGGAAAGAAAGAACGGGAGAAGGAGAGACAAAGAAATTCAACTGTCGTACATACAGTTGAATAATACGCTCACTGTAAATATTAATATTCAGTACCCTAACAACCTCTCTTTCGGGTTTAGAAATGCAACATATATTTACGTTTAGTTTTCCTTGTCTGTCGTCTCTCAAACCACTCAATCCGTCTGTTACGAATAATTAAAGAGAAAGTCTCTGGTTGTGTAAGTCTCTGGTTGTCCACCAGAGGTCTCAATGTTGTCCTCAGTTGTACGAGGCTTCTTTGTCTCTGAGTGTTCGTTAGACTGGATACATTAAACGTAGCACACAGTGTTGATAGGGAAAATGTTCTTCTTTACTTTTCTCATCTTCGGTTGAGTTTCCTAGACTATGTTACATGCAGAGCTGCAGGCGGTGCATGTCTTACTCTTGTCTTCTTCTTCTCTGTTGAGTTTCAGAGGATCACGCTGTCGGTCTGTATTTAACCATTTCAAAGTGTAGCCACCGCTCCACACATTTTGGTCTGGTAGATTCTGACCATTCGTGACGTCCGGCTCAACACTGTCCGCCTGCTTTGTCTAATGTAAATTTTGTTAGCAGTCCTTTTATGCACTCACCTTGGAGGGATGACGTGGGCGTGGTCACTGACTCAGCAAAAGCTAACATGAAAAACAATTCTCCTCTTGTAAGCTTGTTAGATATAATCAAATTTAATCTTCACACTAATAGTTTGATGTTTAATCATATACGTTTTAGAACATTTACATGTAAAGCTGATCACTGGGACAGATACATTTGTGGATTTACAGGAATTTAGTTATACTGTCCATAATTGAATGATATATCAAAACAATCTTTTGACAGGATTTATTGTTTGGATCCCCACCAACCATCTCCCACATTCATTATGTTAGGAAAATTGTTTCATTTTCCACTTTTGGATGTTGGAGTATTGTCGTCAGATTCTCTCTCTACACACACAGGTTTGCTTTCTTCTTCTGCATACTGCAGGTCCAGAGAGAGAGTTTACGGCAGGTCGTTAAAGTCATAAGACCGGCCTACTCCCCCCCCCTTCCTCTCTGGTGGGACGGAGGGGACTCTCTTTTATCCATGACAGTGCTACAGGACAATAATCATTTAAACTGGTTGCCTTTGATTTATTTGTAATAGGAACAATGGTGGTCAGCTTGTAACATGTTGGGATTACACCCTGGGACAAGGAGATGTTGAATATGTCTGTGAAGACCCTTGCCAGATGGTCTGCTCATGCTCTGCGGACATGACTGGGGATTCCGTCTGGTCCTGCGGCTTTGCGAGTATTAACCCCTTTTAAAAGACTTACCGGTACTCACATCAGCCATGGAGAATGAGATCCCACAGTCATCCGGAACAGCTGGTTGCCAGTATCACACGCAGCAGAGAGAGGGAGAGAGAGAGAGCGAGGGAAAGAGGGAGAGAGAGAGAGAGAGAGAGAGAGAGAGAGAGAGAGAGAGATAGCAGGATATTGTACTAAACCGCAAAAAAACTGCAAGAAGACAGTGCAAAGATTTTTGACTGGAGAAAAGTATGTATGAGTCTCTATGGATGTGTGTGGCGTAGAGTAGAGTATCTCTGTTACCATCTGGTAAGCCATCAGGTTCCGAGACGGCTTCTTCCACCAGCCCATCAGACTGCTGAACATCTAACCCTAGCTGTCTCCCTACACAGACCTGCACCTCCGAGACGGCTTCTTCCACCAGCCCATCAGACTGCTGAACATCTAACCCTAGCTGTCTCCCTACACAGACCTGCACCTCCGAGACGGCTTCTTCCACCAGCCCATCAGACTGCTGAACATCTAACCCTAGCTGTCTCCCTACACAAACCTGCACCTTAGTGACTATTTGCACACCAAGCTCTAACAGTCTGACGTCAGAATTAAAACGTTCATCCATGTTCATCGAAGTTGTGCCAAACGTGAAATTTCTAAGTGCTTTAAGGTTGAGAGGGTCACCTGACCAACGGGCGTTGTGGTCGCTAGTCACTAGAGCTCTGCAAACCCAATACCTCTTTCTCATATTGCATTACAATATTTTGATATTTTGACGCTGACTACTCTAGGAGGTAAGAAAAACGTTGCTTCTCCGACTTCTTCGTCTATAGTTAAGCGTCACGAGACAGCCCTCAGCACTTAAATAGCTGCTGGGATTTCTGAGGCATTAGCCAAGCAACAGAACTCTCTCGAAGCTATGCTACAACTGGTGTTAGCTGAGGCGGTGAAACCACTCAACAGAAAACACTGAGAGAATTTGGTGGCTGTTGAAGCTCTTACAGTCAACGTTGACAGGTGGATGAAAGTGATGGACAATCTCTCTACTAAAGTGGCAAGGTGAAAATATGGGACAGCAAACGAAAACCAACTGAAAGCAAACTAAAACCAACTGAAAGCAAACGAAAACCAACTGAAAGCAAATGGAAAACCAACTGAAAGCAAACGGAAAACCAACTGAAAGCAAATGGAAAACCAACTGAAAGCAAATGGAAAACCAACTGAAAGCAAACAGAAAACCAACTGAAAGCAAACTAAAACCAACTGAAAGCAAATGGAAAACCAACTGAAAGCCAACGGAAAACCAACTGAAAGCAAATGGAAAACCAACTGAAAGCAAATGGAAAACCAACTGAAAGCAAATGGAAAACCAACTGAAAGCAAATGGAAAACCAACTGAAAGCAAACGGAAAACCAACTGAAAGCAAATGGAAAACCAACTGAAAGCAAATAGAAAACCAACTGAAAGCAAATGGAAAACCAACTGAAAGCAAACGGAAAACCAACTGAAAGCAAATGGAAAACCAACTGAAAGCAAATAGAAAACCAACTGAAAGCAAATGGAAAACCAACTGAAAGCAAACGGAAAACCAACTGAAAGCAAACGGAAAACCAATGACTGTCGTGCGCAATTGCAGAAGACGCAGCTGAAGATGGCTGAAATGGACGACCGTTCACGTCAGTCAAATGTACGATTCATTTCTTTAAAAGAAGGAGACGATCCCCTCAAATTCCTACAGAGAATGATCCCTAAATGGATTCCATCCGTATCTCACAAGGTTGAGATAGAAAGAGCCCATCACATCTACTCAGGACCTGGGACTAGTAATGCTTCAGATAGACCCGAGAATGCTGATCTTCAAGGTCCTCCGGTACAATGACCGCCAAGCCATTCTACAAGGAGCCAGAGCAGCAGAGCTCATTCACCAAATCAAATCCAATCAAATCTAATGACCATACACATATTTAGCAGAGGTTAGTGTGGGTGTAACGAAATGCTGTGTTCCTAACTCCAACAGTCTGGTAGTATCTAAAAACGATTCACAAAAATCCACACAAATCTGAAAGAAAAAGCATGGAATTGAATTGAATTGAATTAAGAAAAAAAATATATAACATTGAGTAATGTCAGAGTGGCATTGACTAAAATACAATAGAATACATTATATACATATGAGATGAGTAAAGCAGTATGTGAACGTCATTAAACTGACTAGTGTTCCATTAATAAAGTGTCCAGTGAATCAAGTCTATGTATATAGGGCAGAGGTGCAGAGTTGAGTGAAAGCCGGGTAGTGATGGCTATTTAACTGTCTGATGGCCTTATGATAGAAGCTGTTTTCCAGTCAGTTGTGTTGTGACAAGGTAGGGGTGGTATACAGAAGATAGTCCTATTTGGTAAAAGACCAAGTCCATATTACGTCAAGAACAGCTCAAATAAGCAAAGATAAATGACAGTCCATCATTACTTTAAGACGTGAAGGTCAGCCAATGCGAAAAATGTCAAGATCTTTGAAAGTTTCTTCAAGTGCAGTCACAAAAACCATCAAGCACTATAATGGAAGTGGCTCTCATGAGGACCTCAACAGGAAAGGAAGACCCAGAGTCACCTCTGCTGCAGAGGATAAGTTCATTAGAGTTACCAGCCTCAGAAATTGCAGCCCAAATAAATGCTTCACAGAGTTCAAATAACAGACACATCTCAACATCGACTGTTCAGAGGAGACTGTGTCAATCAGGCCTTCAGGGTCGAATTGCTGCAAAGAAACCACTACTAAAGGACACCAATAAGAAGACGAGACTTACTTAGGCCAAGAAACATGAGCAATGGACATTAGACCGGTAGATATATATGTATTTTGGTCTGATGAGTCCAAATTTGAGGTTTTTGGTTCCAACCACCGTTATTTCATAGTTTGAATGTCTTCACTATTATTCTACAATGTAGAAAATAGTAAAATTAAAGAAAAACCCTTGAATGAGTAGGTGTTCTAAAATTATTGACCGATAGTGTAAATCGACAAAAAAGACAATGAACATGTACCTGGGCAAAAGAGAAGCTTTGATAGAGTAGCAGAGAAACAGAAGGTCTTATCTGATGACATGGAGTCTGAGCTTGATAACCATATCAGGAATTTCATGGGTTTACCAGTTTCATGGGTTTACCAGTTTCATGGGTTTACCAGTTTCATGGGATTAGAAGTTTTCTTGGGCTTACCAGTGTCATGGGCTTAATGGTTTCAAAGGTTTAGTAGTTTTATGGGTTTAGTAATTTCATGGGTTTAGTAATTTCATGGGTTTAGTAGTTGTATGGGTTTAGTCATTTCATGGGTTCAGTAGTTTCATGTGTTTAGTAATTTCATGGGTTTAGTAGTTTCAAGGGTTTAGTAGTTTCATGGGTTTAGTAGTTGTATTGGTTTAGTAATTTCATGGGTTTAGTAGTTGTATGGGTTTAGTAATTTCATGGGTTTAGTAGTTGTATGGGTTTAGTAATTTCATGGGTTTAGAAATTTCATGGGTTTAGTAGTTGTATGGGTTTAGTAATTTCATGGGTTTAGTAGTTGTATGGGTTTAGTAATTTCATGGGTTTAGTAGTTGTATGGGTTTATTAATTTCATGGGTTTAGTAGTTGTATGGGTTTATTAATTTCATGGGTTTAGTAGTTGTATGGGTTTATTAATTTCATGGGTTTAGTAGTTTCAAGGGTTTAGTGGTTTAATGGGTTTAGTGGTTTAATAGGCTTACGAATTACATGGGCTTAGTAGTTCCATGGGTTTAGTAGTTCCATGAGTTTAGTAGTTTCATGGGCTTAGTAGTTTCAAATGGAGAGAATTTACCTAGTGTGTGTGTGTGTGTGTGTGTGTGTGTGTGTGTGTGTGTGTGTGTGTGTGTGTGTGTGTGTGTGTGTGTGTGTGTGTGTGTGTGTGTGGAGTAGAGCGTCTCTGTGTGCAGTAGAGCGTCTCTGTGTGCAGTAGAGCGTCTCTGTGTGCAGTAGAGCGTCCTGCGTGCAGTAGAGCGTCTCTGTGTGCAGTAGAGCGTCTCTGTGTGCAGTAGAGCGTCTCTGTGTGGAGTAGAGCGTCTCTGTGTGCAGTAGAGCGTCCTGTGTGCAGTAGAGCGTCTCTGTGTGCAGTAGAGCGTCTCTGTGTGCAGTAGAGCGTCTCTGTGTGGAGTAGAGCGTCTCTGTGTGCAGTTGAGCGTCTCTGTGTGCAGTAGAGCGTCTCTGTGTGCAGTAGAGCGTCTCTGTGTGGAGTAGAGCGTCTCTGTGTGCAGTAGAGCGTCTCTGTGTGGAGTAGAGCGTCTCTGTGTGCAGTAGAGCGTCTCTGTGTGGAGTAGAGCGTCTCTGTGTGCAGTAGAGTGTCTCTGTGTGCAGTAGAGCGTCTCTCTGTGGAGTAGAGCGTCTCTGTGTGCAGTAGAGCGTCTCTGTGTGGAGTAGAGTGTGTACGTGCCGTATGCTTACCTTGGACGGAAGGTCATTTCTCAGCCAGGGGCCTGATTAACCTTCACCGCAAGTTCCCCTTTTCCTTTTCTCACACAGATACATTACCACTACACCACTACACTACGGCCCTCTGATCCTAACGTACACACATAGGAACAGGCGTGTGCACACATGCACACATGCACACATACACACACACAAACACACATGCACAGACACACACACGCACACACACAGTAATTTGAATGAGTGTAAAACCTGGAGATAGTAATTATTGATGAGAGGTCAACACATCTCTACATGCAAATGTGCTTCCCACCCGCAGTTACAGAATACAAACATTAAGGCCTGCTCTTTCTCTCTCTCTCTCTCGCTCTCTCTTTCTCTCTCTCACTCTCTCTCTCTTTCTCTCTCTCGCTGTCTCTCTCTTTCTCTCTCTCACTCTCTCTCGCTGTCTCTCTCTTTCTCTCTCTCTCTCTCTCTTTCTGTCTCTTGCTGTCTCTCTCACTCTCTCTCACTCTCTCTCGCTGTCTCTCTCTTTCTCTCTCTCAATCTCTCTTGCTCTCTCTCTCTCTCTCTCGCCCTTTCTCAATTCAATTTAAGGGGCTTTATTGGCATGGGAAATATATGTTAACATTGCCCATGTATGTGAAATAGATAATAAACTAAAGTGAAATAAACAATACAAATTAACAGTAAACATTACACTCACAAAATATCCAAAAGAATAAAGACATTTCAAATGTCATATTACGTCTATATAGGCGTAGTGTTGTAAAGCAAATAGTTCAGGGCTACAGACGCTAACTGCTGGCAGAGTTTGCTGTTTTGATTGACAAGGCAGATCATCCAATTACATCGTCCAGAATGAATATTTGAGACTCGCTCCCCAATCGGCGCTGGCATGAGGCGGTCCTTAGGCAAATGTGTTGACGAAGAGGACGCATGCATTCATTCATTTTCACTGAACGGAACGTAGAGAGCGAACGACCGAGTGAGGCAACGGGGAAACTTGCTGATTTGGAGTAGACTTCACTTGTTTCAGAGCTTTTGAGAAATAATTGTAAGAGCACCGTAAAATAATTTATTTGTCCGTAAGGTTCTGAAGAATCGAGTCTTCTACATAATTTCAAGGTAAGAAACGAGATAAACTGTCATTTTTTTTACCAATAGTGTCTAGACAACTAAATAGTAATTTCTTGTGCAACGATGTTAATAAATGTGTAATGGCATAATAGTCAAACCATGTTATAGGCGGATTATTATACCCAAGTCAAAGGAAGGACGTAGTGACACGCGCGCGCGCGCGCGCACAAACACACACACACACACAATAACAAGGACATGGGCAACATGAGCGTTTGAAGCTTTCTTTGCGCGCATAATATCTATATGGGTATCTCTCTCTCTCTCTCACACACACACACTCATTCTCTCTCTCGGGCTCAATTCAATTCAACAAATGCTTTATTGCCACCGTTGTCAAAGCAATGTATAGGACGCATCACATACATTAACTGTATTTATTTATTTGAAATGTATCAGGATGAAATCTCTTAAAATGCACCCTCTCGTTTTCAAGAATTAAAAAAAAAAGCACAAAAAAATAAATATATATCATACA
The DNA here is from genome assembly GCF_034236695.1 of Oncorhynchus nerka. Classification (NCBI taxonomy): domain Eukaryota; kingdom Metazoa; phylum Chordata; class Actinopteri; order Salmoniformes; family Salmonidae; genus Oncorhynchus; species Oncorhynchus nerka. Next base: position 8,257,982 of record NC_088402.1, read on the forward strand.
TGTCAAATAATTCACTCAAAAGAAAATCAACAATTGAGAAATTAAATCTACAAGGTCTCACGTATGTGACATGGTGGGATCTACTTTCTTATATTATTATAGGCCAGGACATAATCTACAGATAGATCGACCGTCTCTATGTTATCCCCTAACAAAATGCAGATTTTCTTTTCAACAGCTCTCTCTCTCTCTCTCTCTCTCTCTCTCTCTTTCAATTCAACTCTCTCTCTCTCCCTCTCTTTCAATTCAACTCTCTCTCTCTCCCTCTCTTTCAATTCAACTCTCTCTGTTTAACGGGAACGCGGTAACAGGTGCGTCTGATGGATTGCCATGGTGACAATACTTTAGCTCGCCCTTCCATGCGCACTGACTGGAACATGAGCAAACATGTCGCCACTCGTGATGTATAAGAGGTTGTTTAGATGTATGTCAGTCTGCCTCAGAGTAAGGACATAGGAGACGGACATGAGAAACAGACGGCTGAAATCCTTTTGAAATTAACCTGAGACATGCTTCTGTGCTTTGATGTCCTTCATGCTTTAATGAACATTCCGAAAATAGCCATATTTATGGGTATGTCCCAAAGGGAACCATGTTCCCTATGTAGTGCACTACTTTAGACCAGAGCTCTATGTGCCCTAGTCAAAACTAGTGCACTATAAAGGGAATAGACTGCCATTTGGGATGCATCCTATAATGTCAATCTGGAACACTACAAGCTGGTAGTAGAGGTTGTAAGGGTAAATTAAGACAGAGAGATACAATATCCTACTTGGCAGATAGTGAGAGACAAAATCCTACTTGGTAGATGGAGAGAGACAATATCCTACTTGGGAGATAGTGAGAGACAATATCCTACTTGGTAGAAAGAGAGAGACATAATCCTACTTGGTAGACAGAGAATGACAACATCCTATTTGGTAGATGGAGATATACATTATTCTACTTGGTAGATAGAAAGATACAGAATGATACTTGGTAGATAGATATAGACAATATTCTACTTGATAGATAGAGATATACAGTATATTACTTGGTAGATAGAGAGCGACACTATCCTACTTGGTAGATAGAGATAGACCATATCCTACTTGGTAGAAAGAGAGATACATTATCCTGTTTGGTAGATAGAAATATACAGCATGATACTTGGTAGATAGAGATAGACAAATCCTACTTGGTAGACAGAGAATGACAATAATCTATTTGGTAGATAGACAAATACATTATCCTACTTGGTAGATAGAGAGAGACATAATCTTTCTTGGTAGACCGAGAATGACCTATCCTACTTGGTAGATAGACATATACAATATACTACTTGGTTGATAGAGAAAGACATTATCCTACTTGGTAGACAGAGAATGACAAATCCTCATTGGTAGACAGTGAATGACCAATCCTGCTTGGTAGATAGAGACATCCAGTATCCTACTAGGTAGATAGAGAGATACAGAATGCTACTTGGTAGATAGAGACATACAGTATCCTACTCTCTATGTCCAAGCCCTCACCACCACTTAACCTCCGCTAGTGAGTCATTTCATTTTGTGGCACTACTTGAAAAAGGTGCACTTGAACATCGTGAAGCAGAGAATAGGTGTCACCAGCACCATTCAACCAGAGTAGAGGTGCTACCAGCACCATTCAACCAGAGTAGAGGTGATACCAGCACCATTCAACCAGAGTAGAGGTGATACCAGCACCATTCAACCAGAGTAGAGGTGCTACCAGCACCATTCAACCAGAGTAGAGGTGATACCAGCACCATTCAACCAGAGTAGAGGTGATACCAGCACCATTCAACCAGAGTAGAGGTGATGCCAGCATCATTCAACCAGAGTAGAGGTGCTACCAGCACCATTCAACCAGAGTAGAGGTGATACCAGCACCATTCAACCAGAGTAGAGGTGCTACCAGCACCATTCAACCAGAGTAGAGTTGATACCAGCACCATTCAACCAGAGTAGAGGTGATACCAGCACCATTCAACCAGAGTAGAGGTTATACCAGCACCATTCAACCAGAGTAGAGGTGCTACCAGGACCATTCAACCAGAGTAGAGGTGCTACCAGCACCATTCAACCAGAGTAGAGTTGATACCAGCACCATTCAACCAGAGTAGAGCTGCTACCAGCACCATTCAACCAGAGTAGAGGTGATACCAGCACCATTCAACCAGAGTAGAGGTGCTACCAGCACCATTCAACCAGAGTAGAGGTGCTACCAGCACCATTCAACCAGAGTAGAGGTGATACCAGCACCATTCAACCAGAGTAGAGGTGCTACCAGCACCATTCAACCAGAGTAGAGGTGATGCCAGCACCATTCAACCAGAGTAGAGGTGATACCAGCACCATTCAACCAGAGTAGAGGTGCTACCAGCACCATTCAACCAGAGTAGAGGTGATGCCAGCACCATTCAACCAGAGTAGAGGTGATGCCAGCACCATTCAACCAACTGAGAAAGTCAACCACTCAAATATACATGTTCTTTGTTGCTTTGAGGCAAGTCGGTAGACGGATGCAACTGAACCAATCATAAGTCCAGTAGTCTGGTGACATCACAGTACAGTAGACCTATGAGATCGATAGGTCGACTGCTATGGATCAGACAGTGTCGACGTCATTGACCGCTCTCCTGTGACAGGCCAAAGCGTATCATGGTCACGTTTATGTCGGGGAAATTGGCTGTGTGTGTTGGCATATTTCATTCACCGTATTGATAGTGCACTATTGTAGACACACGTATACGAATGTACACAATACTCAAATCAAATCAAATCAAATTTTATTTGTCACATACACATGGTTAGCAGATGTTAATGCGAGTGTAGCGAAATGCTTGTGCTTCTAGTTCCGACAATGCAGTAATAACCAACAAGTAATCTAACTAACAATTCCAAAACTACTGTCTTATACACAGTGTAAGGGGATAAAGAATATGTACATAAGGATATATGAATGAGTGATGGTACAGAGCAGCATAGGCAAGATACAGTAGATGGTATCGAGTACACTATATACATATGAGATGAGTATGTAAGCAAAGTGGCATAGTTAAAGTGGCTAGTGATACATGTATTACGTACGGATGCAGTAGATGATATAGAGTACAGTATATACGTATGCATATGAGATTAATAATGTAGGGTACTTGCTACCGGTCACTGGTTGAGTTTACATTGCAGTCTCGTGCCGGTTCTCCTTGATTGATATACACTATATACACACTATATATACACTACACTATACTATATGCACTATATATATACACTATATATATGCTATATATACACACTATATATAAACTATATACTCACTATATATAAACTATATACTCACTATATATAAACTATATACACACTATATATAAACTATATACTCACTATATATAAACTATATACTCACTATATACACTATATACTCACTATATACACTATATCTACACCCTATATACACACTATATATAAACTATATACACACTATATATACACAATATACACCCTATATATACACTATATACACACAATATACACACTATATATACACTATATACACCCTATATACACCCTATCTACACACTATATACACAATATACACACTATATATACACTATATACACACAATATACACCCTATCTACACACTATATACACACAATATACACACTATATATACACTATATACACACAATATACACCCTATCTACACACTATATACACACAATATACACACTATATATACACTATATACACACAATATACACACTATATATACACTATATACACACAATATACACACTATATATACACTATATACACACAATATACACACTATATATACACTATATACACACAATATACACCCTATCTACACACTATATACACACAATATACACACTATATATACACTATATACACACAATATACACCCTATCTACACACTATATACACACAATATACACACTATATATACACTATATACACCCTATATACACCCTATCTACACACTATATACACAATATACACACTATATATACACTATATACACACAATATACACCCTATCTACACACTATATACACACAATATACACACTATATATACACTATATACACACAATATACACCCTATCTACACACTATATACACACAATATACACACTATATATACACTATATACACACAATATACACACTATATATACACTATATACACACAATATACACACTATATATACACTATATACACACAATATACACACTATATATACACTATATACACACAATATACACACTATATATACACTATATACACACAATATACACCCTATCTATACACTATATACACACTATATATATATATACACACTATATATTCACTATATATATATATATATACTATATTTACACACACTATATATACACTATATATATATATATATATACTATATTTTACACACTATATATACACTATATATACACACTATATATTCACTATATATATATATATATATATATACTATATTTACACACACTATATATACACTATATATACACACTATATATTCACTATATATATATATATATATATATATACTATATTTACACACACTATATACACACTATATATTCACTATATATATATATATACTATATATATACACTATATATATATATATATACTGTATATACAGTCGTGGCCAAAAGTTTTGAGAATGACACAAATATTAATTTCCATAAAGTTTGCTGCTTCAGTGTCTAGATATTTTTGTCAGATGTTACTATCGAATACTGAAGTATAATTACAAGCATTTCGTAAGTGTCAAAGGCTGTTATTGACAATTACATGAAGTTGATGCAAAGAGTCCATATTTGCAGTGTTGACCCTTCTTTTTCAAGACCTCTGCGATCCGCCCTGGCATGCTGTCAATTAACTTCTGGGCCACATCCTGACTGATGGCGGCCCATTCTTGCATAATCAATGCTTGGAGTTTGTCAGAATTTGTGGGTTTTTGTTTGTCCACCCACTTCTTGAGGATTGACCACAAGTTCTCAATGGGATTAAGGTCTGGAGAGTTTCCTGGCCATGGACCCAAAATATTGCTGTTTTGTTCCCGAGCCACTTAGTTATCACTTTGCCTTATGGCAAGGTGCTCCATCATGCTGGAAAAGGCATTGTTCGTCACCAAACTGTTCCTGGATGGTTGGCAGAAGTTGCTCTCGGAGGATGTGTTGGTACCATTATTTATTCATGGCTGTGTTCTTAGACAAAATTGTGAGTGATCCCACTCCCTTGGCTGAGAAGCCACCCCACACATGAATGGTCTCAGGATGCTTTACTGTTGGCATGACACAGGACTGATGGTAGCGCTCACCTTGTCTTCTCTGGACAAGGTTTTTACCAGATGCCCCAAACAATCGGAAAGGGATTTCATCAGAGAAAATTACTTTACCCCAGTCCTCTGCAGTCCAATCCCTGTACCTTTTGCAGAATGTCAGTCTGTCCCTGATGTTTTTCCTGGAGAGAATGGCTTCTTTGCTGCCCTTCTTGACACCAGGCCATCCTCCTCCAAAAGCCTTCGCCTCACTGAGCGTGCAGATGCACTCACACCTGCCTGCTGCCATTCCTGAGGAAGCTCTGTACTGGTGGTGCCCCGATCCCGCAGCTGAATCAACTTTAGGAGACGGTCCTGGCCCTTGCTGGACTTTCTTGGGCGCCCTGAAGCCTTCTTCACAACAAATCAACCTCTCTCCTTGAAGTTCTTGATGATCCGATAAATGGTTGATTTAGGTGCAATCTTCTGGGTGTCTGTCTGTCTTCTGGGTGTCTGTCTGTCTTCTGGGTGTCTGTCTGTCTTCTGGGTGTCTGTCTGTCTTCTGGGTGTCTGTCTGTCTTCTGGGTGTCTGTCTGTCTTCTGGGTGTCTGTCTGTCTTCTGGGTGTCTGTCTGTCTTCTGGGTGTCTGTCTGTCTTCTGGGTGTCTGTCTGTCTTCTGGGTGTCTGTCTGTCTTCTGGGTGTCTGTCTGTCTTCTGGGTGTCTGTCTGCCTGCCTGTCTGTCTGTCTGTCTGTCTGTCTGTCTGTCTGTCTTCTGGGTGTCTGTCTGTCTTCTGGGTGTCTGTCTGTCTTCTGGGTGTCTGTCTGTCTTCTGGGTGTCTGTCTGTCTTCTGGGTGTCTGTCTGTCTTCTGGGTGTCTGTCTGCCTGCCTGTCCGTCCGTCTGTCTGTCTGTCTGTCTGTCTGTCTGTCTGTCTGTCTGTCTGTCTGTCTGTCTGCCTGTCGTCTGTCTGTCTGTCTGTCTGTCTGTCTGTCTGTCTGTCTGTCTGTCTGTCTGTCTGCTTGTCTGCCTGTCCGTCTGTCCGTCCGTCCGTCCGTCCTTCTGTCTGTCCGTCCGTCTTTCTCTGTCTGTCTGTCTGTCTGTCTGTCTGTCTGTCTGTCTGTCTGTCTGTCTGACCTTGTGCATGTGTCTGCATGTCTTTGTATATATCTGTGGGTGTGTGTGTGTTTAGTTGTCCGTGCCCATGCTAAGTGTGTGTGTGTCTTTCCATGCCCATGCTATCTGTGTGTGTGTCTTTCCGTGCCCATGCTATGTGTGTGTGTCTTTCCGTGCCCATGCTATGTGTGTGTGTCTTTCCGTGCCCATGCTATCTGTGTGTGTGTCTTTCCGTGCCCATGCTATGTGTGTGTGTCTTTCCGTGCCCATGCTATCTGTGTGTGTGTCTTTCCGTGCCCATGCTATGTGTGTGTGTGTCTTTCTGTGCCCATGCTTTGTGTGGGTTTGTGTCCGTGCGTGCCAATGCGTGCCCATGCTATGTGTGCGTGTGTGTGTGAAGGTGTATGTGTGTCCGTGCATGCCCATGCTATGTGTGATTGTGTGCTGTGTCTATGAGTGTTGAAGTAATAGAGTTCAGTGTCATCATGGGAGCACTTGTTATGTGTGTGTTTATTTGTGAGGTGTGTGTTTAGTTGTGAGGTGCGTGTTTAGTTGTGAGGTGTGTGTTTAGTTGTCAGGTGTGTGTATATTTGTCAGGTGTGTGATGCTGGCAGGTGTGTGTTTAGTTGTCAGGTGTGTTTAGTTGTCAGGTGTGTTTAGTTGACAAGTGTGTGATGCTGGCTGGTGTGTGTTTAGTTGTCAGGTGTGTAATGCTGGCTGGTTGTGTTTAGTTTTCAGGTGTTTGTTTAGTTGCCAGTTGTGTGTTTAGTTTTCAGGTGTGTGTGTTGTTGTCAGGTGTGTTTAGTTTTCAGGTGTGTGTGTTGTTGTCAGGTGTGTTTAGTTGTCAGGTGTGTTTAGTTGTCAGGTGTGTTTAGTTGTCAGGTGTGTGTTTAGTTTTCAGGTGTGTGTGTTGTTGTCAGGTGTGTTTAGTTTTCAGGTGTGTGTGTTGTTGTCAGGTGTGTTTAGTTGTCAGGTGTGTTTAGTTGTCAGGTGTGTTTAGTTGTCAGGTGTTTGTATAGTTGTCTGGTGTTTGTTTAGTTGTCAGGTGTGTTTAGTTGTCAGGTGTGTGTTTAGTTGTCAGGTGTGTGTTTAGTTGTCAGGTGTGTGTTTTGTTGTCTGGTGTGTTTAGTTGTCAGGTGTGTGTATAGTTGTCGGGTTTGTGTTTAGTTGTCAGGTGTGTGTTTAGTTGTCAGGTGTGTGATGCTGGCTGGTGTGTGTTTAGTTGTCAAGTGTGTTTAGTTGTCAAGTGTGTTTAGTTGTCTGGTGTGTGTTTCGTTGTCTGGTGTGTATAGTTGTCAGGTGTGTTTAGTTGTCAGGTGTGTGTTTAGTTGACAGGTGTGTGTTTAGTTGTCTGGTGTGTGTTTAGTTGCCTGGTGTGTTTAGTTGTCAGGTGTGTGTTTAGTTGTCAGGTATGTGATGCTGGCTGGTGTGTGTTTAGTTGTCAAGTGTGTTTAGTTGTCTGGTGTGTGTTTCGTTGTCTGGTGTGTATAGTTGTCAGGTGTGTTTAGTTGTCAGGTGTGTGTTTAGTTGACAGGTGTGTTTTTAGTCATGTGGTGTGTGTTTAGTTGCCTGGTGTGTGTTTAGTTGCCTGGTGTGTGTATAGTTGTCAGGTGTGTTTAGTTGTCAGGTGTGTGTTTAGTTGACAGGTGTGTTTTTAGTCATGTGGTGCGTGTTTAGTTTTCAGGTATGTGATGCTGGCTGGTGTGTGTTTAGTTGTCAGGTGTGTGATGCTGGCTGGTGTGTGTTTAGTTGTCAGGTGTGTGGTGCTGGCTGGTGTGTGTATAGTTGTCAGGTTTGTGTTGCTGGCTGGTGTGTGTTTAGTTGTCAGGTGTGTGGTGCTGGCTGGTGTGTGTTTAGTTATCAGGTGTGTGATGCTGGCTGGTGTGTGTTTAGTTATCAGGTGTGTGGTGCTGGCTGGTGTGTGTATAGTTGTCAGGTGTGTGATGCTGGCTGGTGTGTGTTTATTTATCAGGTGTGTGGTGCTGGCTGGTGTGTTTAGTTGTCAGGTGTGTGATGCTGGCTGGTGTGTGTTTATTTATCAGGTGTGTGATGCTGGCTGGTGTGTGTTTATTTATCAGGTGTGTGGTGCTGGCTGGTGTGTTTAGTTGTCAGGTGTGTGATGCTGTCAGGTGTGTTTAGTTTGCAGGTGTATTTATTTGTCAGGTGTTTGTATAGTTGTCAGGTGTGTTTAGTTGTCAAGTGTGTTTAGTTGTCTGGTGTGTGTTTAGTTGTCAGGTGTGTTTAGTTGTCAGGTGTGTTTAGTTGTCAGGTGTGTTTAGTTGTCAAGTGTGTTTAGTTGTCTGGTGTGTGTTTAGTTGTCAGGTGTGTTTAGTTGTCAGGTGTGTTTAGTTGTCAGGTGTGTTTAGTTGTCAGGTGTGTTTAGTTGTCAGGTGTGTTTAGTTGTCAGGTGTGTATAGTTGTCAGGTGTGTTTAGTTGTCAGGTGTGTTTAGTTGTCAGGTGTGTTTAGTTGTCAGGTGTGTATAGTTGTCAGGTGTGTTTAGTTGTCAGGTGTGTTTAGTTGTCAGGTACGTGATGCTGGCTGGTGTGTGTTTATTTGTCAGGTGGTGATGCTGACAGGTGTGTGTTTAGTTGACAGATGTGTTTCATTGTCAGGTGTTTTTTGTTGTCAGGTGTGTGATGCTGGTTGGTGTGTATTTAGATGTCAGGTGTGTGATGCTGGCTGGAGTGTGTTTAGTTGTCAGGTGTGTGATGCTGACTGGTGTTCGTTTAGTTGTCAGGTGTGTGATGCTGGCTGGTGTGTGTTTATTTGTCATGTGTGAGATGCTGGCTGGTGTGTGTTTAGTTGTCAGGTGTGTGATGCTGTCTGTGGTGCCATTTGACAAAAGAGGCATAGTTCCAAATGTTAACCCTGGCCCTTGACCTTTTCCTTGTGTAGTTTCGTTACAGCCTTATTCTAAAATTAATGAAGTTAATAGAATCTACACACACTGCTCCATAATGACATCACAATACCCCATCATTACATCATAATACCCCATAATGACAACACAAAATCATAATGACATCACAATACCCCATAATGACAAAGCAAGGTTTTTTAAATGTTTTTATTTAATGAAAATGTATTACAATTAATATAGGAAACAGAAATATAATATTTACCTAAGTATTCAGACCCTTTGCTATGAGACTCCAATTTTAGCTCAGGTGCATCCTGTTTCCATTGATCATCTTTGAGTTGTTTCTACAACTTGATTGGAGTCCACCTGTGGTAAATTCAAGTGATTGGACATAATTTGGAAAGTCACACAGCTATTAACTGGGGGGAACTGATGTTTTTAAGACAGTGATATAGTGGGGGGTGCTTTTCGGGCAAGTGTCGATCTCTGATAACGAGTTGTTAGCATGAGTGTTTTACTTTATTTGTGAGTGTTTTACTATAATTATGAGTATTTTACTAAAATTATGAGTATTTTACTATAATTATGAGTGTTTTACTATAATGGCTATAATTACAGGGCATCTCTGAAACACTCTCCGGCGAATTAGAGGACACAAGGCCTGTTCTGTGTCCTAAATGGGACCCTCATCCATATATACTGCACTACTACACATAGGGCTCTGGTCATAAGTAGTGCACTATACAGGGAATTGGGTTCCATTTGGTACATAAACAAAATAAGTAATAATTAAAATCATAAATAATATGAAACAATTGTATGGACAGATAAAATGTTGGCAGATGTTAGCCATGCTTAGCTACCGTAGAGAGACCTGGGGAGACATATCTCAGACAGAGAGACACACCCTCTCCCTGCGCTGTCCATCCCCTGTGTGAGTCTCCAGGCTCTACATGTAGGGTGATCTTAAATTAGATTGTTTGAACCATCGCTGAGGTGGGCTCTGTTTCTATAGCGATGCATCCTTCCTCCTCTCTGTCTGTCTGTATCTCTCTCTCTCTCTCTCTCTCTCTCTCCCTCTCACTCCTTCTCTCTCTCTCTGTCTGTCTTTCTCTCTCTCGCTCTCTCTCTCCCTGTGTCTCTCTCTCGCTCTCTCTCTCTCTCTCTCTCTGTTGTTAGAACAGGTCTCCCTCTCTGTTCTTAGAACAAGTCTCTCTCTCTGTTGTTAGAACAGGTCTCTCTCTCTGTTGTTAGAACAGGTCTCTCTCTCTTCCCCTCTCTCTCTCTCTCTCTCTCTCTCTGTTGTTAGAACAGGTCTCTCTCTCTGTTGTTAGAACAGGTCCCTCTCTCTGTTGTTAGAAGAGGTCTCTCTCTCTCTCTGTTGTTAGAACAGGTCTCTCTCTCTGTTGTTAGAACAGGTCTCTCTCTCTGTTGTTAGAACAGGTCTCTCTCTCTGTTGTTAGATCAGGTCTCTCTCTCTCTCTGTTGTTAGAACAGGTCTCTCTCTCTGTTGTTAGAACAGGTCTCTCTCTCTGTTGTTAGATCAGGTCTCTCTCTCTCTCTCTGTTGTTAGAACAGGTCTCTCTCTCTGTTGTTAGAACAGGTCTCTCTCTCTGTTGTTAGAACAGGCATCTCTCTCTCTGTCTCTGTTGTTAGAACAGGTCTCCCTCTCTGTTCTTAGAACAGGTCTCTCTCTCTGTTGTTAGAACAGGTCTCTCTCTCTCTGTTGTTAGAACAGTTGTTAGAACAGGTCTCTCTCTCTGTTAGATCAGGTCTCTCTCTCTCTCTCTGTTGTTAGAACAGGTCTCTCTCTCTGTTGTTAGAACAGGTCTCTCTCTCTGTTGTTAGAACAGGCATCTCTCTCTCTGTCTCTGTTGTTAGAACAGGGTTCTTAGAACTCTCTCTCTGTTGTTAGAACAGGTCTCTCTCTCTCTGTTGTTAGAACAGGTCTCTCTCTCTGTTGTTAGAACAGGTCTCTCTCTCTCTGTTGTTAGATCAGGTCTCTCTCTCTCTCTGTTGTTAGAACAGGTCTCTCTCTCTGTTGTTAGAACAGGTCTCTCTCTCTGTTGTTAGAACAGGTCTCTCTCTCTCTCAGTTGTTAGAACAGGTCTCCCTCTCTGTTCTTAGAACAGGTCTCTCTCTCTGTTGTTAGAACAGGTCTCTCTCTCTGTTGTTAGAACAGGTCTCTCTCTCTGTTGTTAGAACATGTATCTCTCTCTGTTGTTAGATCAGGTCTCTCTCTCTCTCTCTGTTGTTAGAACAGGTCTCTCTCTCTGTTGTTAGAACAGGTCTCTCTCTCTGTTGTTAGAACAGGTCTCTCTCTCTGTTGTTAGAACAGGTCTCTCTCTCTGTTGTTAGAACAGGTCTATCTCTGTTGTTAGAACAGGTATCTCTCTCTCTGTCTCTGTTGTTAGAACAGGTCTCCCTCTCTGTTCTCAGAACAGGTCTCTCTCTCTGTTGTTAGAACAGGTATCTCTCTCTGTTGTTAGAACAGGTCTCTCTCTCTGTTGTTAGATCAGGTCTCTCTCTCTCTCTCTCTCTGTTGTTAGAACAGGTCTCTCTCTCTGTTGTTAGAACAGGTCTCTCTCTCTGTTGTTAGAACAGGTCTCTCTCTCTCTGTTGTTAGAACAGGTCTCCCTCTCTGTTCTTAGAACAGGTCTCTCTCTCTGTTGTTAGAACAGGTCTCTCTCTCTGTTGTTAGAACAGGTCTCTCTCTCTGTTGTTAGAACAGGTCTCTCTCTCTGTTGTTAGATCAGGTCTCTCTCTCTCTCTCTGTTGTTAGAACAGGTCTCTCTCTCTGTTGTTAGAACAGGTCTCTCTCTCTGTTGTTAGAACAGGTCTCTCTCTCTGTTGTTAGAACAGGTATCTCTCTCTCTCTCTGTTGTTAGAACAGGTCTCCCTCTCTGTTCTTAGAACAGGTCTCTCTCTCTGTTGTTAGAACAGGTCTCTCTCTCTGTTGTTAGAACAGGTCTCTCTCTCTCTCTCTCTCTCTGTGTTGTTAGAACAGGTCTCTCTCTCTGTTGTTAGAACAGGTCTCTCTCTCTGTTGTTAGAACAGGTCTCTCTCTCTGTTGTTAGAACAGGTCTCTCTCTCTGTTGTTAGATCAGGTCGCTCTCTCTCTCTCTCTGTTGTTAGAACAGGTCTCTCTCTCTGTTGTTAGAACAGGTCTCTCTCTCTGTTGTTAGAACAGGTCTCTCTCTCTCTCTGTTGTTAGAACAGGTCTCCCTCTCTGTTCTTAGAACAGGTCTCTCTCTGTTGTTAGAACAGGTCTCTCTCTCTGTTGTTAGAACAGGTCTCTCTCTCTGTTGTTAGAACAGGTCTCTCTCTCTGTTGTTAGAACAGGTCTCCCTCTCTGTTGTTAGAACAGGTCTCTCTCTCTGTTGTTAGAACAGGTATCTCTCTCTCTGTCTATGTTGTTAGAACAGGTCTCCCTCTCTGTTCTTAGAACAGGTCTCTCTCTGTTGTTAGAACAGGTCTCTCTCTCTGTTGTTAGAACAGGTCTCTCTCTCTCTGTTGTTAGAACAGGTCTCTCTCTCTCTGTTGTTAGATCAGGTCTCTCTCTCTCTCTCTGTTGTTAGAACATGTCTCTCTCTCTGTTGTTAGAACAGGTCTCTCTCTCTGTTGTTAGAACAGGTCTCTCTCTCTCTCTGTTGTTAGAACAGGTCTCCCTCTCTGTTCTTAGAACAGGTCTCTCTCTCTGTTGTTAGAACAGGTCTCTCTCTCTGTTGTTAGAACAGGTCTCTCTCTCTGTTGTTAGAACAGGTCTCTCTCTCTGTTGTTAGATCAGGTCTCTCTCTCTCTCTCTCTGTTGTTAGAACATGTCTCTCTCTCTGTTGTTAGAACAGGTCTCTCTCTCTGTTGTTAGAACAGGTCTCTCTCTCTGTTGTTAGAACAGGTATCTCTCTCTCTCTCTCTGTTGTTAGAACAGGTCTCCCACTCTGTTCTTAGAACAGGTCTCTCTCTCTGTTGTTAGAACAGGTCTCTCTCTCTGTTGTTAGAACAGGTCTCTCTCTCTCTCTCTCTCTCTGTTGTTAGAACAGGTCTCTCTCTCTGTTGTTAGAACAGGTCTCTCTCTCTGTTGTTAGAACAGGTATCTCTCTCTCTGTCTCTGTTGTTAGAACAGGTCTCCCTCTCTGTTCTCAGAACAGGTCTCTCTCTCTGTTGTTAGAACAGGTCTCTCTCTCTGTTGTTAGAACAGGTCTCTCTCTCTGTTGTTAGATCAGGTCTCTCTCTCTCTCTCTCTCTGTTGTTAGAACAGGTCTCTCTCTCTGTTGTTAGAACAGGTCTCTCTCTCTGTTGTTAGAACAGGTCTCTCTCTCTCTGTTGTTAGAACAGGTCTCCCTCTCTGTTCTTAGAACAGGTCTCTCTCTCTGTTGTTAGAACAGGTCTCTCTCTCTGTTGTTAGAACAGGTCTCTCTCTCTGTTGTTAGATCAGGTCTCTCTCTCTCTCTCTGTTGTTAGAACAGGTCTCTCTCTCTGTTGTTAGAACAGGTCTCTCTCTCTGTTGTTAGAACAGGTCTCTCTCTCTGTTGTTAGAACAGGTATCTCTCTCTCTCTCTCTCTGTTGTTAGAACAGGTCTCTCTCTCTGTTGTTAGAACAGGTCTCTCTCTCTGTTGTTAGAACAGGTCTCTCTCTCTCTCTCTCTCTGTGTTGTTAGAACAGGTCTCTCTCTCTGTTGTTAGAACAGGTCTCTCTCTCTGTTGTTAGAACAGGTATCTCTCTCTGTTGTTAGAACAGGTCTCTCTCTCTGTTGTTAGATCAGGTCTCTCTCTCTCTCTCTCTGTTGTTAGAACAGGTCTCTCTCTCTGTTGTTAGAACAGGTCTCTCTCTCTGTTGTTAGAACAGGTCTCTCTCTCTGTTGTTAGAACAGGTCTCTCTCTCTCTCTGTTGTTAGAACAGGTCTCCCTCTCTGTTCTTAGAACAGGTCTCTCTCTGTTGTTAGAACAGGTCTCTCTGTTGTTAGAACAGGTCTCTCTCTGTTGTTAGAACAGGTCTCTCTCTCTGTTGTTAGAACAGGTCTCCCTCTCTGTTGTTAGAACAGGTCTCTCTCTCTGTTGTTAGAACAGGTATCTCTCTCTCTGTCTATGTTGTTAGAACAGGTCTCCCTCTCTGTTCTTAGAACAGGTCTCTCTCTCTGTTGTTAGAACAGGTCTCTCTCTCTGTTGTTAGAACAGGTCTCTCTCTCTCTGTTGTTAGAACAGGTCTCTCTCTCTCTGTTGTTAGATCAGGTCTCTCTCTCTCTCTCTGTTGTTAGAACATGTCTCTCTCTCTGTTGTTAGAACATGTCTCTCTCTCTGTTGTTAGAACAGGTCTCTCTCTCTCTCTGTTGTTAGAACAGGTCTCCCTCTCTGTTCTTAGAACAGGTCTCTCTCTCTGTTGTTAGAACAGGTCTCTCTCTCTGTTGTTAGAACAGGTCTCTCTCTCTGTTGTTAGATCAGGTCTCTCTCTCTCTCTCTCTGTTGTTAGAACAGGTCTCTCTCTCTGTTGTTAGAACAGGTCTCTCTCTCTGTTGTTAGAACAGGTCTCTCTCTCTGTTGTTAGAACAGGTATCTCTCTCTCTCTCTCTGTTGTTAGAACAGGTCTCCCACTCTGTTCTTAGAACAGGTCTCTCTCTCTGTTGTTAGAACAGGTCTCTCTCTCTGTTGTTAGAACAGGTCTCTCTCTCTCTCTCTCTCTCTCTCTCTGTTGTTAGAACAGGTCTCTCTCTCTGTTGTTAGAACAGGTCTCTCTCTCTGTTGTTAGAACAGGTCTCTCTCTCTGTTGTTAGAACAGGACTCTCTCTCTGTTGTTAGATCAGGTCTCTCTCTCTCTCTCTCTGTTGTTAGAACAGGTCTCTCTCTCTGTTGTTAGAACAGGTCTCTCTCTCTGTTGTTAGAACAGGTCTCTCTCTCTCTCTGTTGTTAGAACAGGTCTCCCTCTCTGTTCTTAGAACAGGTCTCTCTCTCTGTTGTTAGAACAGGTCTCTCTCTCTGTTGTTAGAACAGGTCTCTCTCTCTGTTCTTAGAACAGGTCTCTCTCTCTGTTGTTAGAACAGGTCTCTCTCTCTCTCTCTGTTGTCAGAACAGGTCTCTCTCTCTCTGTTGTTAGAACAGGTCTCTCTCTCTGTTGTTAGAACAGGTCTCTCTCTCTGTTGTTAGAATAGGTCTCCCTCTCTGTTCTTAGAACAGGTCTCTCTCTCTCTGTTGTTAGAACAGGTCTCTCTCTCTGTTGTTAGAACAGGTCTCTCGCTCTGTTGTTAGAACAGGTCTCTCTCTCTGTTCTTAGAACAGGTCTCTCTCTCTGTTGTTAGAACAGGTCTCTCTCTCTCTCTCTGTTGTTAGAACAGGTCTCTCTCTCTGTTCTTAGAACAGGTCTCTCTCTCTGTTCTTAGAACAGGTCTCTCGCTCTGTTGTTAGAACAGAGAGGATCTGCAGAGAAGAATGGGAGAAACTCCCCAAATACAGGTATGACAAGCTTGTAGCGTCATACCCATGAAGAATCGATGCTGTAATCGCTGCCAAAGGTGCTTCAGCAAAGTACTGAGTAAAGGGTCTGAATTCTTACGTAAATGTTTTTTGCTTTGTCATTTTAGGGAATTGTGTGTAGATTGATGAGAGAAAAAACTATTTAATCAGTTTTAGAATAAGGCTGTAATGTAATAAAATGTGTAAAAAGTCAAGGGGTCTGAATACTTTCCCATTGCACTGTATAAATATATTATGGATAGCCAGGGGCACACTCCAACACTCAGATATCATTTACCAACCACGCATTTGTGTTTAGTGAGTCTGCCAGATCAGAGGCAGTATGATGACCATGGATGTTCTCTTGATAAGTGTGTGAATTAGACAATTTTCCTGTCCAGCTAAGAATTCCAAATGTAATGAGTACTTTCGGGTGTTGGGGAAAATGTATGGAGTAAACAGTACATGAGTTAATTTAAGAATGTAGTGGAGTACAATTTAAATATGTAAGGTAATGATAACTCAAAATAATGAAGTAGTGCTTTAAAGTATTTACTTTACTTACTTAAAGATGCACTCTCAAGTGTTTGTATAATTTCAGACAGTAGTTTTGAAAGTGGTGCTCCTGAGCCAAAAGTGGCCCTCGTTTTTGGTGTACTATGTCATCAAATTGTGTACTACATCATTCATGTCATATGATATGTCACATCTTGCAACAAATAAAAATGGTACAAATCTAATTCGTACTATATGTTACAAAAAGGGGTACTTAGTTTACACCTCAATATACGGTACCTAGTTTACACCTCAATATACGGTACCTAGTTTACACCTCAATATACGGTACCTAGTTTACACCTCAATATACGGTACCTAGTTTACACCTCAATATACGGTACCTAGTTTACACCTCAATATACGATACCTAGTTTACACCTCAATATACGGTACCTAGTTTACACCTCAATATACGATACCTAGTATACACCTCAATATACGGTACCTAGTTTACACCTCAATATACGGTACCTAGTTTACACCTCAATATACGGTACCTAGTTTACACCTCAATATACGGTACCTAGTTTACACCTCAATATACGGTACCTAGTTTACACCTCAATATATGGTACCTAGTTTACACCTCAATATACGGTACCTAGTTTACACCTCAATATACGATACCTAGTTTACACCTCAATATACGATACCTAGTTTACACCTCAATATACGGTACCTAGTTTACACCTCAATATACGGTACCTAGTTTACACCTCATTATACAGTACTTAGTTTACACCTCAATATATGGTACTTAGTTTACACCTCAATATATGGTACTTAGTTTACACCTCAATATACGGTACCTAGTTTACACCTCATTATACAGTACTTAGTTTACACCTCAATATATGGTACTTAGTTTACACCTCAATATACGGTACCTAGTTTACACCTCATTATACAGTACTTAGTTTACACCTCAATATATGGTACTTAGTTTACACCTCAATATACAGTACCTAGTTTACACCTCAATATACAGTACTTAGTTTACACCTCAATATATGGTACTTAGTTTACACCTCAATATACAGTACTTAGTTTACACCTCAATATACGGTACCTAGTTTACACCTCAATATACGGTACCTAGTTTACACCTCAATATACGGTACTTAGTTTACACCTCAATATACGGTACCTAGTTTACACCTCAATATACGGTACCTAGTTTACACCTCAATATATGGTACCTAGTTTACACCTCAATATATGGTACCTAGTTTACACCTCAATATACGGTACCTAGTTTACACCTCAATATACGGTACCTAGTTTACACCTCAATATACGGTACCTAGTTTACACCTCAATATGCGGTACCTAGTTTACACCTCAATATACGGTACCTAGTTTACACCTCAATATACGGTACCTAGTTTACACCTCAATATACGGTACCTAGTTTACACCTCAATATACGGTACTTAGTTTACACCGCTGCCGATAGCATCCAAACACAACATATTTCAGCATGCACAAACCCTGTGATGTGTCTTAGCCAACTGAGAACCGATCTACTCAATTGACACAACTCTGCTTAGATCGCCAGGTAGTAAATTAATTTTGTTTGTTTTGTTTATTAGTTCAGGGAGCCGGCTAACGCTGGTGCTGCTGCTGGCAACTACTGGGCTAGCCTAGCTAGATAGCTAGTTGGCTGTTAATATTAAGTATTCATACCTTCGTAATCGGTTAAATAGAACGACTCGTAGAATTGACAGCCCTTCTCCAATTTGCTTTTCAGCACTGACGTTGTGGCAATTCGGTGGACATCGCTTATGGGGAACATTGGCATCTAGCTACACTACATGACCATAAGTATGTGGACACCTGCTCGTTGAACATCTCATTCCAAAATCATGGGCATGACTGTGTTCTCAATTTTATACTTCTGTCAGCAACTGGTTTGGCTGAAATAGCCAAATCCACTAATTTGAAGGGGTGTCCACGTACACTTGTATATACAGTATAGTGTAGTTGGAAAATTTTAGCTGGCACCTTTGTTAGTCCTACCAACTAGGGTAGCTAGCTAGCTAACTAGTTAACTACTTACCATAGCATGTTCTATAGACTTTCCATGCAATCTTTTGAGTTTTGTTTGTAGTAGCTTGCAACCTAGTTAGTTCGTTTTCTCACCTTGACTAGCTAGCTAAGTTACCTAAACTAAAGCTGGCAAATAGCTATGCTATGGTTTCTACTCATTAACTAACTAGCTAGCTTCCTGGGATCACCTTTGTGTGAAGCTAGCCACAATAACAATTAGCCACAACAGTGTAATTTACAGTTCACCTTCATAATAAAAGTCCCTCATTGCAGGTGATGCAAATGGAGCACACAGCATGTTAACGTTAACTAGCTACATGTGTCAACACAAACTATGAGGCCTTTTCAATCGAGCTAAACACTAACTAACTTATTATTGTTAGCGCAGATAGGCCCAGATATTTCCATTGAAGTGTAAATGAGAAGCAGCTGGTTGGAGTTTCCGCCAAATATGGTAGGGAGAGGAAGGACGGTGTATATGGAGGGGAGAGGAAGGTCAGTGTATATGGTGGGGAGAGGAAGGTCAGTGTATATTTTGAGGAGAGGAAGGTCAGTGTATATGGTGAGGAGAGGAAGGTCAGTGTATATGGTGTTGAGAGGAAGGTCAGTGTATATGGTGTTGAGAGGAAGGTCAGTGTATATGGTGGGGAGAGGAAGGTCAGTGTATATGGTGTTGAGAGGAAGGTCAGTGTATATGGAGAGGAAGGTCAGTGTATATGGTGGGGAGAGGAAGGTCAGTGTATATGGTGGGGAGAGGAAGGTCAGTGTATATGGAGAGGAAGGTCAGTGTATATGGTGGGGAGAGGAAGGTCAGTGTATATGGTGAGGAGAGGAAGGTCAGTTTATATGGTGAGGAGAGGAAGGTCAGTGTATATGGTGAGAAAAGGAAGGTCAGTGTATATGGTGAGAAAAGGAAGGTCAGTGTATATGGTGGGGAGAGGAAGGTCAGTGTATATGGTGGGGAGAGGAAGGTCAGTGTATATGGTGGGGAGAGGAATGTGTATGGTGGGAGAGGAAGGTCAGTGTATAGGAGAGGAAGGTCAGTGTATATGGTGGAGAGGAAGGTCAGTGTATATGGTGAGGAGAGGAAGGTCAGTGTATATGGTGAGAGAGGAAGGTCAGTGTATATGGTGAGAGGAAGGTCAGTGTATATGGGAGAGGAAGGTCAGTGTATATGGAGAGGAAGGTCAGTGTATATGGAGAGGAAGGTCAGTGTATATGGAGAGGGTAGGAAGGTCAGTGTATGGTGGGGAGAGGAATGGTGGTGGGAGAGGAAGGTCAGTGTATATGGAGAGGAAGGAGAGGAAGGAAGGTCAGTGTATATGGTGAGGAGAGGGAAGGTCAGTGTATATGGTGAGGAGAGGAAGGTCAGTGTGTATGGTGGGGAGAGGAAGGTCAGTGTATATGGTGGGGAGAGGAAGATCAGTGTATATGGAGAGGAAGGTCAGTGTATATGGTGGGGAAGATCAGTGTATATGGTGAGGAAGGCCAGTGTATATGGTGGGGAGAGGAAGGTCAGTGTATATGGTGAGGAGAGGAAGGTCAGTGTATATGGTGGGGAGAGGAAGGTCAGTGTATATGGTGAGGAGAGGAAGGTCAGTGTATATGGTGGGGAGAGGAAGGTCAGTGTATATGGAGAGGAAGGTCAGTGTATATGGTGGGGAGAGGAAGGTCAGTGTATATGGGGAGAGGAAGGTCAGTGTATATGGTGGGGAGAGGAAGGTCAGTGTATATGGTGGGGAGAGGAAGGAGGAGAGGAAGGTCAGTGTATATGGTGAGGAGAGGAAGAGGTCAGTGTATGGGGAGAGGAAGGTGGTGAGGTATAGAGGAAGGTCAGTGTATATGGTGGGGAGAGGAAGGTCAGTGTATGGGGAGAGGAATGGTGGGGAGAGGAAGGTCAGTGTATATGGTGGGGAGAGGAAGGTCAGTGTATATGGTATGGGGGAGAGGAAGGTCAGTGTATATGGTGGGGAGAGGAAGGTCAGTGTATGGAGAGGAGAGGAATGTGTATATGGGGGAGAGGAAGGTCAGTGTATATGGTGAGGAGAGGAAGGTCAGTGTATATGGTGGGGAAGATCAGTGTATATGGTGAGGAAGGTCAGTGTATATGGTGGGGAGAGGAAGGTCAGTGTATATGGTGGGGAGAGGAAGGTCAGTGTATTTATTTTTTTATTTTTATTATTTCACCTTTATTTAATCAGGTAGGTCAGTGTATAGTTGAGGAATGTCAGTGTAAGTGAGAGGAAGGTCTCATTTGAAGGTCAGTGTATATGGTGTTGAGAGGAAGGTCTGAGAAAGGAAGGTCAGTGTATATGGTGGGGAGAGGAAGGTCCTGGTCAGTGTATATGGTGGGGAGAGGAAGGTCAGTGTATATGGTGGGGAGAGGAAAGATAAAGGCAGTGTATATGGTGGGGAGAGGGAAGGCAGTGGTGAACAGAACAAGGTCAGTGTATATGGTGAGAAAGGAACAGTGTATATGGTGGGAGAGGAAGGAGTGTTGGGGAGAGGAAGGTCAGTGTATATGGTGGGGAGAGGAAGGTCATGGGGAGAGGAAGGAGTGTATATGGAGAGAGGAAGGTCATATGGTGGGGAGAGGAAGGTCAGTGTATATGGTGAGGAGAGGAAGTCAATGGAGAGGAAGGTCAGTGTATATGGAGAGGAACAGTGTATATAGAAAAAAAATGAAGGCAGTGTATATGGTGAGGAGAGGAAGTCTATATATGGTGAGGAGAGGAAATGTATATGGTGCAAAAGGCATGAGGTAGGCAGTGTATATGGTGAGGAAATAATGGTGGGGAGAGGAAGGTCAGTGTATATGGTGAGGAGAGGAAGGTCAGTGTATATGGTGGGGAGAGGAAGGTCAGTGTATATGGTGGGGAGAGGAAGGTCAGTGTATATGGTATGGAGAGGAAGGTCAGTGTATATGGAGATGGTGGGGAGAGGAAGGTCAGTGTATATGGTGGGGAGAGGAAGGTCAGTGTATATGGAGAGGAAGGTCAGTGTATATGGTGGGGAGAGGAAGAGTGTATAGGTGAGGAAGGTGTATATGGTGGGGAGAGGAAGGTCAGTGTATATGGTGGGGAGAGGAAGGTCAGTGTATATGGTTTATTTTTTATTATTTCAGAGGAAGGTCAGTGTATATGGAGAGGAAGGTCAGTGAGTTATATGGAGAGGAAGGTCAGTGTATATGGTGGAGAGGAAGGTCGGTGTATATGGTGGGGAGAGGAAGGTCAGTGATGGTGAGGAGAGGAAGGTCAGTGTGTATAGTGTATATGGTGGGGAGAGGAAGGTCAGTGTATATGGAGAGGAAGGTCAGTGTATATGGAGGAGAGGAAGAGTGTATATGGTGGGGAGAGGAAGGTCAGTGTATATGGAGAGGAAGAGGAAGAAGGTCAGTGTATATGGAGAGGAAGGTCAGTGTATATGGTGGGGAGAGGAAGGTCAGTGTATATGGAGAGGAAGGTCAGTGTATATGGTGGGGAGAGGAAGGTCAGTGTATATGGTGGGGAGAGGAAGGTCAGTGTATATGGTGAGGAAGGAGTGGAAGGTCAGTGTATATGGAGAGGAAGGTGGGGAGAGGAAGGTCAGTGTATATGGTGAGGAGAGGAAGGTCAGTGTATATGGTGGGGAGAGGAAGGTCAGTGTATATGGAGAGGAAGGTCAGTGTATATGGTGGGAGAGGAAGGTCAGTGTATATGGTGGGGAGAGGAAGGTCAGTGTATATGGTGGGGAGAGGAAGGTCAGTGTATATGGTGAGGAGAGGAAGGTCAGTGTATATGGTGGGGAGAGGAAGGTCAGTGTATATGGTGAGGAGAGGAAGGTCAGTGTATATGGTGGGGAGAGGAAGGTCAGTGTATATGGAGAGGAAGGTCAGTGTATATGGTGGGGAGAGGAATGGTGGGGAGAGGAAGGTCAGTGTGGTGAGGAGAGGAAGGTATATGGTATATGGGGGAGAGGAAGTGTATATATGGTGAGGAGAGGAAGGTGAGTGTATATGGTGGGGAGAGGAAGGTCAGTGTATATGGAGGGGAGAGGAAGGTCAGTGTATATGGTGAGGAGAGGAAGGTCAGTGTATATGGTGGGGAGAGGAAGGTCAGTGTATATGGAGAGGAAGGTCAGTGTATATGGTGGGGAGAGGAAGGTCAGTGTCTGGCAGTGGGATGCTATGGAGCGAGATGGAACTGGGCTGACTTTCTGATGATTTTCTCATTGATTAAACATTTGATCTCAATACAGATTTCTGTTCCCAAATTATTTTACAAACAGCACTTTATTAGCTATCTGGATAACACAAGAACTAACTAGGTAGCTAGCTAGACCTAGCAAGCTATAGGCCTAACCTATAGAAAGCAACATGATGATGACAACCAGTATAGGGTAACTTAATGTCTAAATTGTCATACATTCTTTTCTACCACAAGGTCTCAGACTCCAACATGGAAGAAAGAAACATGTGAAGACAGAGAAACTATAGAACTGTAGAACTGTAGAACTGTAGAACTATAGAACTGTAGAACTGTAGAACTGTAGAACTATAGAACTGTAGAACTGTAGAACTGTAGAACTGTAGAACTGTAGAACTGTAGAACTATAGAACTGTAGAACTGTAGAACTGTAGAACTGTAGAACTGTAGAACTGTAGAACTGTAAAACTGTAAAACTGTAGAACTGTAGAACTGTAGAACTATAGACAGAGACAGAGTTGTTGATTTCTATTGTTACTTGAAATAGACAATACCGTTTTTCTAAATTAGCTACCTATGCTACTCACTAGTCTCTACTATCTAGGCTACTCACTAGTCTATACTATCTAGGCTACTCACTAGTCTATACTGTCTAGGCTACTCACTAGTCTCTACGATCTAGGCTACTCACCATACTATAGACTACAGATTTGAGTCACCAGGAGAATACTTATCTTTATTTTAATAAACTTGACTTAAGTCGAAGCTCATCTATTGTTTGTAGGTATTGTCACTTGTTAATGAGCAATAGGTCTAAGTAATTAAATAGAAGTTGACTAAAGTCGAAGCTCATCTATTGTTTGTAGGTATTGTCACTTGTTAATGAGCAATAGGTCTAAGTAATTAAATAGAAGTTGACTTAAGTCGAAGCTCATCTATTGTTTGTAGGTATTGTCACTTGTTAATGAGCAATAGGTCTAAGTAATTAAATAGAAGTTGACTAAAGTCGAAGCTCATCTATTGTTTGTAGGTATTGTCACTTGTTAATGAGCAATAGGTCTAAGTAATTAAATAGATGTTGCTCTATCCTGTGTCACAGCTAGTAATAACATTTTATTTCTGCAGATATTACATGTCCTCTGTGGTGTATGTACTCCTGCCTTCATGTATGGGGCGGCAGGGTAGCCTAGTGGTTAGAGCGTTGGACTAGTAACCGGAAGGTTGCAAGTTCAAATCCCCGAGCTGACAAGGTACAAATCTGTCGTTCTGCCCCTGAACAGGCAGTTAACACACTGTTCCTAGGCCGTCATTGAAAATAAGAATTTGTTCTTAACTGACTTGCCTAGTTAAATAAAATAAAAAAAATAAATGTATCACTTGCTAGCCACATTTCACTGTCAATATAGGACACAACTCAAAAAACAAACAAATGATTCTTCTTCTCTGGTATTATGGCGGTTCAGCAAAACAAACGTTAAAGATGCGTGCCGCCACCTACTGTACGGGTAACTACATTGTATTTAGGGAAACATAAAGCATGGTGCTTTTAGAAGCTGTGCTATGCTTTGAAATAGTTTATTTCTCGTATTAGATCCGTTTTCGTAAAGCTCAACCAAGTTAACTCAGACGGATCGCTTTATTTTTGGGGTGGGGCAAGTGCTAGCAACAACGTCAACCTGAGATATATTTTGAACAGTGCCCATTCATGGTTGAGTAATTAGAGTCTATTGGGCATAATCTCTCAGACACCCAGCGCATCCACGAGGGACCCCAACCTTTGTCACAGTTGTTAAATGAATCGGATGCAGCTGGGAAGAAGCGAAAACAATAAGCGGGTGAATTTAGTGGAAACCTGTCCATTTGTATTTATGCATTCGTTGGTAAACTTCTGTAATTACAGACCGTATCTACTACCAAATACATTGGTTTTATTGCACTGTGAATGGTTACAGTTTAACTCCAATACTTGTTAAGTTTTGTTGTTGAAGGAATTGAACAATTCCTATATGTGTTCATTAACCAATTCAATTAAAATCACTCTGTCTGTTTCTAAGAATTTGTAAGATCCTTATTTGCATCAAATAGACAGAGACCAGTCTACCAAAATTAGCCTTTATTCTCGAGAGCGCTGCTCATAATACCATGTACATTAAGTTTATATACCTCACATTTTGACATAAATGTCTCTCCTCCTCTCAGATACAATGGCAGTATAGTTCACAAGCCTTCTCACATTGTCTGCCACCTGTTAAACAATCTACTACTAGCCCAAGGTCTCTCCCCTTCCTGGGTAGAGACAGAATGTCCTGTAAGGAACACAGCATTCCAGCCGGTCTGTTAAACAATCTACTACAAGCCCAAGGTCTCTCCCCTCCCTGGGTAGAGACAGAATGTCCTGTAAGGAACACAGCATTCCATCTACTACAAGCCCAAGGTCTCTCCCCTCCCTGGGTAGAGGAACACAGTATTCCATCTACTACTAGCCCCAGGTCTCTCCCCTCCCTGGGTGGGGACAGAATGTCCTGTAAGGAACACAGCATTCCATCTACTACAATCCCCAGGTCTCTCCCCTCCCTGGGTAGAGACAGGATGTCCTGTAAGGAACACAGTATTCCATCTACTACTAGCCCCAGGTCTCTCCCCTCCCTGGGTAGGGACAGAATGTCCTGTAAGGAACACAGCATTCCATCTACTACAAGCCCAAGGTCTCTCCCCTCCCTGGGTAGAGACAGAATGTCCTGTAAGGAACACAGCATTCCATCTACTACAAGCCCAAGGTCTCTCCCCTCCCTGGGTAGAGACAGAATGTCCTGTAAGGAACACAGCATTCCATCTACTACTAGCCCAAGGTCTCTCCCCTCCCTGGGTAGAGACAGAATGTCCTGTAAGGAACACAGTATTCCATCTACTACTAGCCCAAGGTCTCTCCCCTTCCTGGGTAGAGACAGAATGTCCTGTAAGGAACACAGCATTCCATCTACTACTAGCCCAAGGTCTCTCCCCTCCCTGGGTAGGGACAGAATGTCCTGTAAGGAACACAGCATTCCAGCCGGTCTGTTAAACAATCTACTACAAGCCCAAGGTCTCTCCCCTTCCTGGGTAGAGACAGAATGTCCTGTAAGGAACACAGCATTCCATCTACTACAAGCCCCAGGTCTCTCCCCTCCCTGGGTAGGGACAGAATGTCCTGTAAGGAACACAGCATTCCAGCCGGTCTGTTAAACAATCTACTACAAGCCCAAGGTCTCTCCCCTTCCTGGGTAGAGACAGAATGTCCTGTAAGGAACACAGCATTCCATCTACTACAAGCCCCAGGTATCTCCCCTCCCTGGGTAGAGACAGAATGTCCAGTAAGGAACACAGTATTCCATCTACTACTAGCCCCAGGTCTCTCCCCTCCCTGGGTAGGGACAAAATGTCCTGTAAGGAACACAGCATTCCATCTACTACAAGCCCCAGGTCTCTCCCCTCCCTGGGTAGGGACAAAATGTCCTGTAAGGAACACAGCATTCCATCTACTACAAGCCCAAGGTCTCGCCCCTCCCTGGGTGGGGACAGAATGTCCTGTAAGGAACACAGTATTCCATCTACTACAAGCCCAAGGTCTCTCCCCTCCCTGGGTAGAGACAGAATGTCCTGTAAGGAACACAGTATTCCATCTACTACAAGCCCCAGGTCTCTCCCCTCCCTGGGTAGGGACAGAATGTCCTGTAAGGAACACAGTATTCCATCTACTACAAGCCCCAGGTCTCTCCCCTCCCTGGGTAGGGACAGAATGTCCTGTAAGGAACACAGCATTCCAGCCAGTCTGACGATACCTCCTTTCGTTTCTAACATGGAACAGAAAGTCCTTGTTCTAATTCTTGACTAAAACTACTATATTCAGTATTATGATTATAATAAGATTCATACATCCATACAGTAACATAGTAGTATTCTGTTTAGTTATAGTTCTAAGTTAAATGTATACATCATTTAGTCATTATTCATAAAAATCCCATAACAGTAATGACATACGCAATAAAGATCCTCTAAAAGGAAGCGTTAACATTGATTGTTTAAATCATTGCTTGATTCGTTGTGTCTCTTGTTTATTTCTCCAGAGAGGAGACTTTGTGATGGGGAAAGGAAACAGTAAGCTGGCACCAGAGGTTCTGGATGACCTCACCAAGAGTACTGAGTTCAACGAGGCTGAGCTCAAGCAGTGGTACAAAGGCTTCCTCAAAGACTGTCCCACTGGTATACTGAACCTAGAGGAGTTCCAACAACTATATGTGAAGGTGAGGGAGGGAGGGACTTAAAGACTGTCCCACTGGTATACTGAACCTAGAGGAGTTCCAACAGCTATATGTGAAGGTGAGGGAGGGAGGGACTTAAAGACTGTCCCACTGGTATACTGAACCTGGAGGAGTTCCAACAGCTCTATGTGAAGGTGAGGGAGGGAGGGAGGGACTTAAAGACTGTCCCACTGGTATACTGAACCTAGAGGAGTTCCAACAACTATATGTGAAGGTGAGGGAGGGAGGGACTTAAAGACTGTCCCACTGGTATACTGAACCTAGAGGAGTTCCAACAGTCCTATACTGTGAAGGTGAGGGAGGGAGGGACTTAAAGACTGTCCCACTGGTATACTGAACCTAGAGGAGTTCCAACAGCTATATGTGAAGGTGAGGGAGGGAGGGACTTAAAGACTGTCCCACTGGTATACTGAACCTAGAGGAGTTCCAACAGCTATATGTGAAGGTGAGGGAGGGAGGGACTTAAAGACTGTCCCACTGGTATACTGAACCTAGAGGAGTTCCAACAACTATATGGTATACTAAACCTAGAGGAGTTCCAACAACTATATGTGAAGGGGAGGGAGGGAGGGACTTAAAGACTGTCCCACTGGTATACTGAACCTAGAGGAGTTCCAACAGCTATATGTGAAGGTGAGGGAGGGACATAAAGACTGTCCCACTGGTATACTGAACCTAGAGGAGTTCCAACAGCTATATGTGAAGGTGAGGGAGGGACTTAAAGACTGTCCCACTGGTATACTGAACCTAGAGGAGTTCCAACAACTATATGTGAAGGTGAGGGAGGGAGGGACTTAAAGACTGTCCCACTGGTATACTGAACCTAGAGGAGTTCCAACAGCTATATGTGAAGGTGAGGGAGGGAGGGACTTAAAGACTGTCCCACTGGTATACTGAACCTAGAGGAGTTCCAACAGACTTAAAGACTGTCCCACTGGTATATGTGAAGGTGAGGGAGGGAGGGACTTAAAGACTGTCCCACTGGTATACTGAACCTAGAGGAGTTCCAACAACTATATGTGAAGGTGAGGGGGAGGGACTTAAAGACTGGTCCCACTGGTAGGTACTGAACCTAGAGGAGTTCCAACAACTATATGTGAAGGTGAGGGAGGGAGGGACTTAAAGACTGTCCCACTGGTATACTGAACCTAGAGGAGTTCCAACAGCTATATGTGAAGGTGAGGGAGGGAGGGACTTAAAGACTGTCCCACTGGTATACTGAACCTAGAGGAGTTCCAACAACTATATGTGAAGGTGAGGGAGGGAGGGAGGGAGGAACTTAAAGACTGTCCCACTGGTATACTGAACCTAGAGGAGTTCCAACAACTATATGTGAAGGTGAGGGAGGGAGGGACTTAAAGACTGTCCCACTGGTATACTGAACCTAGAGGAGTTCCAACAGCTATATGTGAAGGTGAGGGAGGGAGGGAGGGACTTAAAGACTCTCCCACTGGTATACTGAACCTAGAGGAGTTCCAACAACTCTATGTGAAGGTGAGGGAGGGAGGGACTTAAAGACTGTCCCACTGGTATACTGAACCTAGAGGAGTTCCAACAGCTATATGTGAAGGTGAGGGAGGGAGGGACTTAAAGACTGTCCCACTGGTATACTGAACCTAGAGGAGTTCCAACAGCTATATGTGAAGGAGAGGGAGGGAGGGCCTTAAAGACTGTCCCACTGGTATACTGAACCTAGACGAGTTCCAACAGCTATATGGTGAACCTAGAGGAGTTCCAACAACTATATGTGAGGGAGGGAGGGACTTAAAGACTGTCCCACTGGTATACTGAACCTAGAGGAGTTCCAACAGCTATATGTGAAGGTGACTGGGAGGGAGGGACTATGTAAAGACTTAAAGACTGTCCCACTGGTATACTGAACCTAGAGGAGTTCCAACAACTATATGTGAAGGTGAGGGAGGGAGGGAGGGACTTAAAGACTGTCCCACTGGTATACTGAACCTAGAGGAGTTCCAACAGCTATATGTAAAGGTGAGGGAGGGAGGGACTTAAAGACTGTCCCACTGGTATACTGAACCTAGAGGAGTTCCAACAGCTATATGTGAAGGTGAGGGAGGGAGGGACTTAAAGACTGTCCCACTGGTATACTGAACCTAGAGGAGTTCCAACAGCTATATGTGAAGGTGAGGGAGGGAGGGACTTAAAGACTGTCTGTCCCACTGGTATACTGAACCTAGAGGAGTTCCAACAACTATATGTGAAGGTGAGGGAGGGAGGGAGGGACTTAAAGACTGTCCCACTGGTATACTGAACCTAGAGGAGTTCCAACAGCTATATGTGAAGGTGAGGGAGGGAGGGACTTAAAGACTGTCCCACTGGTATACTGAACCTAGAGGAGTTCCAACAGCTATATGTGAAGGTGAGGGAGGGAGGGACTTAAAGACTGTCTGTCCCACTGGTATACTGAACCTAGAGGAGTTCCAACAACTATATGTGAAGGTGAGGGAGGGAGGGACTTAAAGACTGTCCCACTGGTATACTGAACCTAGAGGAGTTCCAACAGCTATATGTGAAGGTGAGGGAGGGAGGGACTTAAAGACTGTCCCACTGGTATACTGAACCTGGAGGAGTTCCAACAGCTCTATGTGAAGGTGAGGGAGGGAGGGACTTAAAGATTTTCCCACTGGCATTCTGAATCTAGAGTTCCAACCACTATATATCAAGGTGAGGGAGAGAGGGAGGAGAGGATAGGGAGGGATGAGGAAGGACACAGATGGTGATTATTCGTAGGGAGAGAGGGGGACAAGTGGGTTGAAGAGGAAATAGCAGTGAATTGGTGGGGGGGGGGGGGACAAGAGAAACGAAGGAGGACAGTGGTAGATGGCCTTCCTAAAGCGTTCCCGCTGTCATACTCAAAGCAAACTATCTAAAGGAAGAAAGTCATTTGGAGTAGAGGGATTTTTTGGGGTTGGTTTAAAATGTGCAACATCATCCATTCATATCTGCGTTCCAAATGGACCTCTATTACCTGTGTAGGACATTATCTTCGCCCACGGCCCATAGGGTGCCATTTGGGACTAAGTCTATTTGAATAGCCTTCCAGTGACCAACAGTGTGTCACATTTATTTTTGTATTTTTCTCTCATGCAGTTCTTTCCGTACGGCGACGCGTCTAAGTTCGCCCAGCACGCCTTCCGGACCTTCGATAAGAACGGGGACGGGACCATCGACTTCCGGGAGTTTATCTGTGCTCTGTCAATCACCTCGAGGTACACGGATGCGCACACACTCACACACTCACACACACACTCAGTCACACACTCACTCACACACTCAGTCACACACTCACACACTCACTCACACACTCAGTCACACACTCAGTCACAGACACACTCACACACTCAGTCACTCACTCACACACTCACTCACACACTCACTCACACACTCAGTCACTCACTCACACACTCACTCACACACTCACACACTCACTCACACACTCAGTCACACACACACACTCACTCACTCACACACTCAATCACACACACACACACACACACACACACACACACACACACACACACACACACACACACACACACACACACACACACACACACACACACACACCTGTGTATTTCTATTTGCCAGTTCTTTCCATCACCTCTAGGGGGACCTTTGAGCAGAAACTCAACTGGGCCTTCAACATGTACGACTTAGACGGAGACGGCAAGATCACACGCATGGAGATGCTGGAGATCATAGAGGTCTGTGTGTTTCTGTGTGTTTCTGTGTGTCTTTGAGTGTGCTTGTCTCCATACTTGTGTGTTTGCATGTGTGCGTCCATTTGTGTGTGTGTGTGAGTGCATTTACTGTGTGTGTGTGTGTCTATGACAACTTACTTTGTGTGCATATTGCTCCAGCGAATGCCCCATTCCATCTTTACTGACCTCCTCTCTCTCTCTCTCTCTCTCTCTCTCTCTCTCTCTCTCTCTCTCTCTCTCTCTCTCTCTCTCTCTCTCTCTCTCTCGCAGGCAATCTACAAGATGGTTGGCACTGTGATAATGATGCGTATGAACGAGGACGGGCTGACTCCCCAGCAGCGCGTGGATAAGATCTTCTCCAAGATGGATAAAGATCACAACGATGAGATCACGCTGGAGGAGTTCAAAGAGGCAGCCAAGAGTGATCCCTCCATCGTCCTACTGCTACAGTGTGACATGCAGAAATAGAGGAGGGAGGTGGTGAGGGAGGGAGGAGGTGAGGGAGGGAGGAGGAGGTGAGGGAGGGAGGAGGAGGTGAGGGAGGGAGGAGGAGGTAGGGAGGAGGGAGGAAGGGAGGGAAGAGAGGGAGGGAGGAGGAGGGAGGAGAGGGAGGGAGGGAGGAGGGAGGTAGGAGGTGAGGGAGGGAGGAGTGATGAGGGAGGAGGGAGGAGGGAGGAGGAGGGAGGTAGGAGGTGAGTGAGGGGGTGAGGGAGTGAGGGGGAGGTGGCAAGTTTGTCCTCTCATTGTACTATTTTTGCCAATTGATATTGGGGGGGGTCTCTATTTCTGCTATAGGATCTGCAGATGTATGGATGGAGAGACTGGTAGGGTGAGAGAGTAGAGATGGAGGAGAGCAGGGTAGTGAGGGATGGAGAGACTGGCAGAGTGAGGGAGTAGGGAGGGATGGCGAGACTGGTAGAGTGAGGGAGTAGAGATGGAGGAGAGCAGGGTAGGGGGGATGGAGAGACTGGTAGAGTGAGGGAGTAGAGATGGAGGAGAGCAGGGTAGGGAGGGATGGAGAGACTAGTAGAGTGAGGGAGTAGAGATGGAGGAGAGCAGGGTAGGGAGGGATGGAGAAACTGGTAGAGTGAGGGAGTAGGGAGAGATGGAGAGACTAGTAGGGTGAGGGAGTAGGGAGAGATGGCGAGGGGTAGGTTGTGGGACCAGACATTGTGACATAGGAGACACTCTTGCAGGGGGAGAATGAGAGAGGGAGAGGAGAGAGAGAGAGAGAGAGAGAGAGAGAGAGAGGAGAGAGAGAGGGAGAGAGAGAGAGAGAGAGAGAGAGAGAGAGAGAGAGAGAGAGGGGAGAGAGAGAGGGGAGAGAGAGACAGAGAGAGAGAGAGAGAGAGAGAGAGAGGAGAGAGAGAGAGGGGAGAGAGAGACAGAGAGAGGAGAGAGAGAGAGAGGGGAGAGAGAGACAGAGAGAGAGAGAGAGAGAGAGAGAGAGAGAGAGAGAGAGATCAAATCGAATCAAACGGTATATGTCACATGCGCCGAATACAACAGGTGCAGAACTTACCGTTATATTCTTACTTACAAGCACTTAAATCAAGAAATATATTTAATAAAATATTTACTAAATCAAATCAAGTTAAAACAAACGAATGAATCAAATGGTAACACAATAAATGTACATTGTAAATAGTCAGAGTGGCCATTCGATTAGCTTAGTTGTTCAGCAGTCTTATAGCTTTGGGGGTAGAAGCTGTTGAGGAGCCTCTTGGACCTAGACTTGGTGCTCCGGTACTGCTTGCCGTGCGGTAGCAGAGAGAACAGTCTGTGACTAGGGTGACTGGAGTCTTGGTTTTTGGGGCCTTCCTCTGACACCGCCTGGTATATAGGTCCAGGATGTTAGGAAGCTAGGCCCCAGTGATGTACTGGGCCGTTCGCACTACCCTCTGTACCAGGCGGTAATGCAACCGGTCAGAATGCTCTCGATGGTGTTGTCGTGCCCTCTTTACAACTGTCGTGGTGTGTTTGGACCATGATAGTTTGTTGGTGATGTGGACACACCACCTGGGGGAGGTGCGTCATGAAAGTACAGGATCCAGTTGCAGAGGGAGGTGTTTAGTCCCAGGGTCCTTAGCGTAATGATGAGCTTCGTGGGCACTATGGTGTTGAACGCTGAGCTGTAGTCAATGACCAGCATTCTCACATAGGTGTTCCTTTTGTCCAGGTGGGAAAGGGCAGTGTGGAGTGTGATTGAGATTGCGTCATCTGTGGATCTGTTGATGCGGTATGTGAATTGGAGTGTGTTTAGGGTTTCTGGCATGATGGTGTTGATGTGAGGCATGACAAGCCTTTCAAAGCACTTCATGGCTACATATGTGAGTGCTACGGGGCGGTAATCATTTAGGCAGGTTACCTTCACTATCTTGGGCACAGGGACTATGGTGGTCTGTTTGAAACATGTAGGTATTACAGACTCGGCCAAGGAGAGGTTGAAATGTCAGTGAAGACATGCATTGAGTACTCGTCCTGGTAATCCGTCTGGCCCCGCAGCTTTGTGAATGTTGACCTGTTTAAAGGTCTTGCTCACATCGACTATGGAGAGCGGGATCACACAGTCGTCCCGAACAGCATTTAGCTCTTCTGGTAGGTTCGCTGGGCAGCTCCCGGCTGGTTTTCCCATGTAATCCGTAGTAGTTTTAAAGCCCGGCCACATCTGACGAACGTCAGAAACCGGTGTAGTAGGATTTAATCTTAATCCTGTGTTTACGCTTTGCCTGTTTGATGGTTTATCTGAGGCCATAGCGGGATTTCTTATAAGTGTCCGGATTAGTTTCCTTGAAAGTCGAAGCTCTAGCCTTTACCTCGGGGTGGATGTTGCCTGCAATCCATGGCTTCTGGTTGGGGAATGTACGTATGGTCACTGTGGGGAAGAGGTCGTCGATGCACTTATTGATGAAGCCGGTGACTGATGTGGTATACTCCTCAACGCCATCGGAAGAATCCCGGAACATATTCCAGTCTATGCTAGCAAAAGGGTCCTGTAGCGCAGCATTCGCGTCATCTGACCACTTCCGTATTGAGCGAGTCACTGGTACTTCCTGCTTTAGTTTTTGCTTGTAAGCAGGAATCAGGAGGATTGAATTATGGTCAGATGTGCCAAATGGAGGTTGAGGGAGAGCTTCGTATGCGTCTCTGTGTGTGGAGTAAAGGTGGTCTACAGTTTTTTAATTTTCTGGTTACACATGTGACATGCTGGTAGAAATGAGGTAAAACTGATTTAAGTTTGCCTGCATTATTGTCCCCGGCCACTAGGGGCGCCACTTCTGGATGAGCATTTTCTTGTTTGCTTATGGCCTTATACAGCTGGTTGAGTGTGGTCTTAGTGCCAGCATCGGACTGTGGTGGTATGTAGACAGCTACGAAAAATACAGATGAAAACTCTCTGGGTAGATAGTGTGGTCTACAACTTATCATGAGATACTCTACCTCAGGCAAGAAAAACCTCTAGACTTCCTTAGATATTGTGCACCAGCTGTTGTTTACAAACATACAAAGGCCACAACCCCGTGTCTTACCAGAGGTTGCTGTTCTGTCCTGCTGATGTAGTGTATAACCCACCGCCAGCTGTATGTTCTTAAGGTCGATGTTACAGTTTTTAATGTCCCGTCAGTCGCATAGTCTTTCTCGTAGATTGTCCAGTTTTTTATCCAATGATTGAACGTTGTCAAATGATATGGAGGGTAGTGGTGGTTTACTCACTTGCCAAACAGTTCTCACAAGGCACCCAGACCTCGGCCCAGAGAGAGAGAGGGAGAGAGAGAGAGAGAGAGAGAGAGAGAGAGAGAGAGAGAGAGAGAGAGAGAGAGAGAGAGAGAGAGAGAAACACAGAGAGAGATATATACCTTTATCCCCCCAGCTGTCAGGGAGTTAATAGAGCGTTCACCGGGTCAGATACGACATACTGATCAAATCAGAGTGTGTGGGCTTGCTTGCGTCCGTCCGTGTGTGTGCTCAAAGTCTAAACAAAAAATGACAGTTGCCACTCGTTTACCAAAACTGTCCACAAAACAGACAGCTGTGGTACAGAATGAACCTTCTGAGAATATATTAGGCTTTTAAGTCCCCCTTTATCTTCACGTTCTGCTTTCTAAACCCCTCTCTTAGACATTCTGACATTATAATGGTGCTGATAGTAATGGTGATGAGAGGGGAGGATAGTAATGGTCTCTTATAGGGGAGGATAGTAATGGTCTCTAATGGGGGAGGATAGTAATGGTCTCTAATGGGGGAGGATAGTAATGGTCTCTTATAGGGATGATAGTAATGGTCTATTATAGGGGAGGATTTAATGGTCTCTTATGGGGAGGTTAGTAATGGTCTCTTATAGGGGAGGATAGTAATGGTCTCTTATGGGGAGGTTAGTAATGGTCTCTTATAGCGGAGGATAGTAATGGTGATGATGTAATTGTCTCTTATGGGGGAGGATAGTAATGGTCTCTTATAGGGGAGGATAGTAATGGTCTCTTATAGGGGAGGATAGTAATGGTCTCTTATGGGGAGGATAGTAATGGTCTCTTATAGGGGAGGATAGTAATGGTCTCTTATAGGGGAGGATAGTAATGGTCTCTTATGGGGGAGGATAGTAATGTCTCTTATGGGAAGGATAGTAATGGTCTCTTATAGGGGAGGATAGTAATGTCTCTTATGGGGGAGGATAGTAATGGTCTCTTATAGGAGAGGGTAGTAATGGTCTCTTATAGGGGAGGATAGTAATGGTCTCTTATGGGGAGGATAGTAATGGTCTCTTATGGGGGAGGATAGTAATGTCTCTTATGGGGAGGATCGTAATGGTCTCTTATAGGGGAGGATAGTAATGGTCTCTTATAGGGAGGTTAGTAATGGTCTCTTATAGGGGAGGATAGTAATGGTCTCTTATGGGGGAGGATAGTAATGGTCTCTTATGGGGGAGGATAGTAATGGTCTCTTATAGGGGAGGATAGTAATGGTCTCTTATATGGGAGGATAGTAATGGTCTCTTATGGAGGAGGATAGTAATGGTCTCTTATGGGGGAGGATAGTAATGGTGATGATAGGGGAGGATAGTAATGGTCTCTTATAGGGGAGGAAGGTAATGGTCTCTTATAGGGGAGGAAAGTAATGGTCTCTTATAGGGGAGGAAGGTAATGGTCTCTTATGGGGAGGATAGTAATGGTCTCTTATAGGGGCGGATAGTAATGGTCTCTTATAGGGGAGGATAGTAATGGTCTCTTATGGGGGAGGATAGTAATGGTCTCTTATGGGGGAGGATAGTAATGGTCTCTTATATAGGAGGATAGTAATGGTCTCTTATGGAGGAGGATAGTAATGGTCTCTTATGGGGGAGGATAGTAATGGTCTCTTATATGGGAGGATAGTAATGGTCTCTTATAGGGAAGGATAGTAATGGTCTCTGATGGAGGAGGATAGTAATGGTCTCTTATGGAGGAGGTTAGTAATGGTCTCTTATAGGGGAGGATAGTAATGGTCTCTTATAGGGGAGGATAGTAATGGTCTCTAATGGGGGAGGATAGTAATGGTCTCTAATGGGGGAGGATAGTAATGGTCTCTAATGGGGGAGGATAGTAATGGTCTCTAATGGGGGAGGATAGTAATGGTCTCTTATGGGGGAGGATAGTAATGGTCTCTTATAGGGATGATAGTAATGGTCTCTTATAGGGGAGGATTTAATGGTCTCTTATGGGGAGGTTAGTAATGGTCTCTTATAGGGGAGGATAGTAATGGTCTCTTATGGGGAGGTTAGTAATGGTCTCTTATAGGGGAGGATAGTAATGGTCTCTTATAAGGGAGGATAGTAATGGTCTCTTATAGGGGAGGATAGTAATGGTCTCTTATGGGGGAGGATAGTAATGGTCTCTTATAGGGGAGGATAGTAATGGTCTCTTATAAGGGAGGATAGTAATGGTCTCTTATAGGGGAGGATAGTAATGGTCTCTTATAGGGGAGGATAGTAATGGTCTCTTATAGGGGAGGATAGTAATGGTCTCTTATAGGGGAGGATAGTAATGGTCTCTTATGGAGGAGGATAGTAATGGTCTCTTATAGGGGAGGATAGTAATGTCTCTTATAGGGAAGGATAGTAATGGTCTCTTATAGGGGAGGATAGTAATGGTCTCTTATAGGGGACTGTAGTAATGGTATCTTATGGGGGAGGATAGTAATGGTCTCTTATGGGGGAGGATAGTAATGTCTCTTATGGGGAGGATAGTAATGGTCTCTTATGGGGAGGATAGTAATGGTCTCTTATAGGGGAGGATAGTAATGGTCTCTTATGGGGGAGGATAGTAATGTCTCTTATGGGGAGGATAGTAATGGTCTCTTATAGGGGAGGATAGTAATGTCTCTTATGGGGGAGGATAGTAATGGTCTCTTATAGGGGAGGATAGTAATGGTCTCTTATAGGGGAGGATAGTAATGGTCTCTTATAGGGGAGGATAGTAATGGTCTCTTATAGGGGAGGATAGTAATGGTCTCTTCTAGGGGAGGATAGTAATGGTAGGATAGTAATGGTCTCTTATAGGGGAGGATAGTAATGTCTCTTATGGGGGAGGATAGTAATGGTCTCTTATAGGGGAGGATAGTAATGGTCTCTTATATTGGAGGATAGTAATGGTCTCTTATAGGGGAGGATAGTAATGGTCTCCTATGGGGGAGGATAGTAATGGTCTCTTATAGGAGAGGATAGTAATGGTCTCTTATAGGGGAGGATAGTAATGGTCTCTTATAGGGGAGGATAGTAATGGTAATGATGTAATGGTCTCTTATAGGGGAGGATAGTAATGGTCTCTTATAGGGGAGGATAGTAATGGTCTCTTATGGGGGAGGATAGTAATGGTGATGATAGGGGAGGATAGTAATGGTCTCTTATAGGGGAGGATAGTAATGGTCTCTTATAGGGGAGGATAGTAATGGTCTCTTATAGGGGAGGATAGTAATGGTCTCTTATAGGGGAGGATAGTAATGGTCTCTGATGGGGGAGGATAGTAATGGTCTCTTATAGGGGAGGATAGTAATGGTCTCTTGTAGGGGAGGATAGTAATGGTCTCCTATGGGGGAGGATAGTAATGGTGATGATAGTAATGGTCTCTTCACCTTTTAAAGATTATCCCTGTCCATTTGTCTCTGTCTTTAAATGCCACCATAAAGGTTAAATGAACAGGGGAACGAAACAAACATTTGGCCATCAGCTGACTTCAGTTTATGTTATGGTTGTTATTCATGGCACAAGTTGCAGGTAGCTACGATACTCATCCACCAACATGACTGTGAAGGTTTGAGTCGCAGGAAGAAACCTTTAATCAAAACGTTTAAAAATCGACAGACTTTAAAATGAAGTCTATGTTGTGATTGGTGGTAAGTTGTATAGTTAAAATCGTCTCAAAAGGATTTAATGCTTTAAGGCTGTTTAGTCTTGCTTTACACCAAACATTCAGTACTTGAAACATCTGATGGTCAGTCAGAACAATAGAGCCAATAATAGAGCCAGTATGGTGCCATAGTTTCTTGTAGCTCAATGATAATTACCGGCTGTTTGAAGAAACTGAAATCTGGTGGATCCGCTAAGGGTCAAAGCCTCAATATTTCTCTTATTTACCCCGAAAAAGCCTGAAAAAGCCATCCTCCCTCTTTCCTCTCATCCTCCTCTTCCTTCCTCATCCTCCTCTTCCTCCTGCTCTTCAAATGTCAGGCAGACAGAGGGATGTGACAGGTGGTTGAGGAGAGGGAGATTGTTGAACTCCTCTCTGATCAAAAATCAATCGAGAAAAGAGCAAGAGGTGTGTGTGTGTGTGTTTGTGTGCGTGTGTGTGTGTTTATGTGTGAGTGTGTTCGTGTGTGTGTGTGTGTGTTTGTGCCTGTGTGCTATGTTTCCAGTCCAATAGCTAGACACCAGAGATATGAATGTCCTGTAGATAGAGGAGACGAAGAGATGGAACCCTCCCCAGCCAATTACATTTTTTCCCTCACCTTTAGCCAATCCGAATGTTCCCTCCCTCAAAGAGAGACAAGCACTGACCTGTTTTGTCAAATGTAATAATGAGATGAAATGTACATGACATTAACCGTGTGTATGGATATAAACAGTTGTAATAATGTACATGTAACACTAACCTAGACTTCTTTAATGGCAACACAGCTACAGTGGTTTGTGAATAACCTGTGTGTGTGTGTGTGTGTGTGTGTGTGTGTGTGTGTGTGTGTGTGTGTGTGTGTGTGTGTGTGTGTGTGTGTGTGTGTGTGTGTGTGAGTGTGTGTGAGTGTGTGTGTGTGTGTGTGTGTGTGTGTGTTGTGTGAGTGTGTGTGTAACAGAGATGCCTCAGCAGTCCAATTTCTACATTCCATGTGTCAACCAGGGTTTGCCAACAGCCAGTCTAAGGGACGAATTTGGCTCCCCAAGTTTTCGGAGCAACATTTCTTTGGGGGGGGGGGCTGTAAAAACACCAGGAAATCAGGTCCAATTGATTTGAATTGATCTCTTCCCAAGTATACCCACGCATAGAGAGAGAGAGACATGTGATTCTATACAAATGTAAGCAAGGTTTGAAATGACTATGTTTGAGTCAAACATTATAACTGTTTTGGATTCTTACTGTCAATTTGCAGTCTACAAATGATTTGTTATTATGGTCCGGGCCCCCCGACCATCTGCTCCAGATTAAAACCGGACCGCGGCTGAATCTAGTTGATGATCCTTGGTGTGGACCCTCCGTCTCACCTCAGTTACAGTTGGGTTTATAATTTAAATTACAGTTGGGTTTATAATTTAAATTACAGTTGGGTTGGTATGTCATTTAAATTACAGTTGGGTTTATAATTTAAATTACAGTTGGGTTGGTATGTCATTTAAATTACAGTTGGGTTTATAATTCAAATTACAGTTGAGTTGGTATGTCATTTAAATTACAGTTGGGTTTATCATTTAAATTACAGTTGGGTTGGTATATCATTTAAATTACAGTTGGGTTGGTATATCATTTAAATTACAGTTGGGTTGGTATGTCATCTAATTACAGTTGGATTGGTATATCATTTAAATTACAGTTGGGTTGGTATGTCATCTAATTACAGTTGGATTGGTATATCATTTAAATTACAGTTGGGTTGGTATATCATTTAAATTACAGTTGGGTTGGTATATCATTTAAATTACAGTTGGATTGGTATATCATTTAAATTACAGTTGGGTTGTATGTATAATTCATTTAAATTACAGTTGGGTTGGTATGTCATCTAATTACAGTTGGATTGGTATATCATTTAAAAAGTTGGGTTGGTATGTCATCTAATTACAGTTGGATTGGTATATCATTTAAATTACAGTTGGGTTGGTATATCATTTAAATTACAGTTGGGTTGGTATATCATTTAAATGACAGTTGGGTTGGTATATCATTTAAATGACATAGCAGGGAAAGATGTGAGAATTATATCTGACTTCCTGTTGTTTCTTGTTTGCAGCTATCTGTTGAATGTGACTGTGGTAAGATTTGATTTTAATTTGTATTGATACCCCAGGGGAAATCTAAAATAGGGGTTTAGGATTTGTTATGCTTGCTTCCTTTGAGATAGTTAGTTGACCTAGTTGGCTCCTGGGAAACAAATGTCATTCCAACGTCATTAATAGGTTATTCACTTAAATCAATGAATATATTATATTTGATAAAGATATGTTTGACTCTGGTTTAATATGGTTGACTGACACTGTTAAAAATATACACCACAATGGAATGTAGATTAGATAGAGGACCAACCTATTCAGAAATATCACATGCTGATACAGAAATATAAAATATAGAAAGAAACCAGCCCCTAATTTTACTACGGATCTATATAATTCTATTTATTCTACTCTGTGACAGGGGAACCACTTGTGCTCTGTTGTGTAATATACAACAATTCTGCTGTTGACTTCAACATGTCTGTGCTGTTGATGTGAATTTATGTGTGTTTCGTTGATTAATTATGTTCCGTTTTTTGTTTTTTTCAATATTGTACGGCTCTTAGAACAAAGAACAATGTAATTATTTTTGTTACATGGAATGAAAACACTTATTGATGTTGAAATGATCTGGGTTGGTGTATTTTGTTTGTCCGTCTTGTAGGTGCATCGCAGCGAATCGGAAGGACACTACCACACACACACACAAACACACACACACACACACACACACGCACGCACACACACACACACACACACACACGCGCGCACGTACACACACACACACACACGCACGCACACACACACACACACACACACAAACGCACACACACACACACACACACACACACACGCACGCACACACACACACGCACACAACAACACAACCCAAAGAGTATGAGTCACTGTCTGGTGATGTCAGAGTGACGCAGTAATGTCATCCTCCATGGCGTTCTCATGGTAACCAGGCTGTGGCCAGAATGCGGGTAGACTTATGGACACACACATACATCCGTAGTCTAATGACTAAGGAAATTAATTTTGTCCCTCCTATTTGAAAGCTGTCATTTGGTTAACTGGCCAGTAATAGATAAATCATTGAAAATAATGAAATGAGACAAGGAGAGGAGAAGGTCAATCCGTTTTTCTTGTTCCTCCTCCCTGTCCAGGATTGTCAGATAGGTCACACCAGATCCACTGAAGTATTAGACGTTTATCCAGGTCCCCCAGGACGTCAGGAGATGCCTTCAATGTGTTTCACTAAGGGCAACGTGAGCGTCCCGGCTTGCTAGGGCGTCGTGGACGAGGATAGAAGAAGGGCTTGAATCGCGAGCTACGGCTCCTAGTATCATGGTTTCTATCCCAAGCATTAACCCTGACCTTAACCAGTCAGAATGAATGCCTAAACTTAACCCTGACCTTAACCAGTCCGAATTAATGCCCTAAACTTAACCCTGATCTTAACCAGTCCGAATTAATGCCCTAAACTTAACCCTGACCTTAACCAGTCCGAATTAATGCCCTAAACTTAACCCTGACCTTAACCAGTCAGAATTAATGCCCTAAACTTAACCCTGACCTTAACCAGTCTGAATGAATGCCCTAAACTTAACCCTGACCTTAACCAGTCATGCCCTAAATGCCCTAAACTTAGGGCATTAATTTAGGGCATTCATTCTGACTGGTTAAGGTCAGGGTTAAGTTTAGGGCATTCATTCAGACTGGTTAAGGTCAGGGTTAAGTTTAGGCATTCATTCTGACTGGTTAAGGTCAGGGTTAAGTTTAGGCATTAATTCTGACTGGTTAAACCCTGACCTTAACCAGTCAGAATTAAAAACGAAACTTTACAATCAAGTTGTTTCTGTTTGAGCCATATGTCAAGCCTTACCTTAAGTCTTACCAGTTGTTTGGAAAACAACATTGATTATTATATTATATTCGGAAGGCTCATACGACATAAGAGTCATTTCACTCTTTAAAAAAAAATGTAATAGGCTACTGCAGAGAAAATTGCCAGCCAATTTACCACAGAGAAATGTTTTATATTTGTAGGGTATTATTCTTGGCCTCCTCAGCAGTTTGAGTGAGGGAGAAAAAGAGACTTAAGATTGAGAAGAGAAAGGGAGAGAGGGAGAGCGAGATAGAGAGAGAGAGAAAAGGGGTTGGATGGGAGATTAGAATGGATTGAAAGAGAGAGGACGGGAGATTAGAATGGAGAGAAATAGAGGATAGGAGATTAGAATGGAGAGTAATAGGGGATAGGAGATTAGTATGGAGGGAGAAAGAGAGAGGATAGGAGATTAGAATGGAGAGAAAGAGCATAGGAGATTAGAATGGAGAGAAATAGAGGATAGGTGATTAGAATGGAGAGAGGATAGGTGATTAGAATGGAGAGAAAGAGCATAGGAGATTAGAATGGAGAGAATTAGAGGATAGGTGATTAGAATGGAGAGAGGATAGGTGATTAGAATCAAATCAAATTTATTTATATAGCCCTTCGTACATCAGCTGATATCTCAAAGTGCTGTACAGAAACCCAGCCTAAAACCCCAAACAGCAAACATTGCAGGTGTAAAAGCACGGTGGCTAGGAAAAACTCCCTAGAAAGGCCAAAACCTAGGAAGAAACCTAGAGAGGAACCAGGCTATGTGGGGTGGCCAGTCCTCTTCTGGCTGTGCCGGGTAGAGATTATAACAGAACATGACCAAGATGTTCAAATGTTCATAAATGACCAGCATGGTCGAATAATAATAAGGCAGAACAGTTGAAACTGGAGCAGCAGCACAGTCAGGTGGACTGGGGACAGCAAGGAGTCATCATGTCAGGTAGTCCTGGGGCACGGTCCTAGGGCCCAGGCCAGTTGAAACTGGAGCAGCAGCATGGCCAGGTGGACTGGGGACAGCAAGGAGTCATCATGTCAGGTAGTCCTGGGACATGGTCCTAGGGCCCAGGCCAGTTGAAACTGGAGCAGCAGCATGGCCAGGTGGACTGGGGACAGCAAGGAGTCATCATGTCAGGTAGTCCTGGGGCATGGTCCTAGGGCTCAGGTCCTCCGAGAGAGAGAAACAAAGAGAGAAGGAGAGAATTAGAGAACGCACACTTAGATTCACACAGGACACCGAATAGGACAGGAGAAGTACTCCAGATATAACAAACTGACCCTAGCCCCCCGACACATAAACTACTGCAGCATAAATACTGGAGGCTGAGAAAGGAGGGGTCAGGAGACACTGTGGCCCCATCCGAGGACACCCCCGGACAGGGCCAAACAGGAAGGATATAACCCCACCCACTTTGCCAAAGCACAGCCCCCACACCACTAGAGGGATATCTTCAACCACCAACTTACCATCCTGAGACAAGGCCGAGTATGGCCCACAAAGATCTCCGCCACGGCACAACCCAAGGGGGGGGGCGCCAACCCAGACAGGCTGACCACAACAGTGAATCAACCCACCCAGGTGACGCACCCCCCAGGGACAGCATGAGAGAGCCCCAGTAAGCCAGTGACTCAGCCCCGTAACAGGGTTAGAGGCAGAGAATCCCAGTGGAAAGAGGGCAACCGGCCAGGCAGAGACAGCAAGGGCGGTTCGTTGCTCCAGAGCCTTTCCGTTCACCTTCCCACTCCTGGGCCAGACTACACTCAATCATATGACCCACTGAAGAGATGAGTCTTCAGTAAAGACTTAAAGGTTGAGACCGAGTTTGCGTCTCTGACATGGGTAGGCAGACCGTTCCATAAAAATGGAGCTCTATAGGAGAAAGCCCTGCCTCCAGCTGTTTGCTTAGAAATTCTAGGGACAATTAGGAGGCCTGCGTCTTGTGACCGTAGCGTACGTGTAGGTATGTACGGCAGGATCAAATCAGAGAGATAGGTAGGAGCAAGCCCATGTAATGCTTTGAAAGGTTAGCAGTAAAACCTTGAAATCAGCCCTTGCTTTGACAGGAAGCCAGTGTAGAGAGGCTAGCACTGGAGTAATATGATAAATTTTTTTGGTTCTAGTCAGGATTCTAGCAGCCGTATTTAGCACTAACTGAATTGCAGTA
The DNA here is from genome assembly GCF_034236695.1 of Oncorhynchus nerka. Classification (NCBI taxonomy): domain Eukaryota; kingdom Metazoa; phylum Chordata; class Actinopteri; order Salmoniformes; family Salmonidae; genus Oncorhynchus; species Oncorhynchus nerka. Next base: position 8,302,023 of record NC_088402.1, read on the forward strand.
GTCTAACCTAGAAGTGACAAAAGCATGGATTAATTTTTCTGCATCATTTTTGGACAGAAAGTTTCTGATTTTTGCAATGTTACGTAGATGGAAAAAAGCTGTCCTCGAAATGGTCTTGATATGTTCTTCAAAAGAGAGATCAGGGTCCAGAATAACGCCGAGGTCCTTCACAGTTTTATTTGAGACGTCTGTACAACCATTAAGATTAATTGTCAGATTCAACAGAAGATCTCTTTGTTTCTTGGGACCTAGAACAAGCATCTCTGTTTTGTCCGAGTTTAATAGTAGAAAGTTTGCAGCCATCCACTTCCTTATGTCTGAAACACATGCTTCTAGCGAGGGCAATTTTGGGGCTTCACCATGTTTCATTGAAATGTACAGCTGTGTGTCATCCGCATAGCAGTGAAAGTTTACATTATGTTTTCGAATAACATCCCCAAGAGGTAAAATATATAGTGAAAACAATAGTGGTCCTAAAACAGAACCTTGAGGAACACCGAAATTTACAGTTGATTTGTCAGAGGACAAACCATTCACAGAGACAAACTGATATCTTTCCGACAGATAAGATCTAAACCAGGCCAGAACATGTCCGTGTAGACCAATTTGGGTTTCCAATCTCTCCAAAAGAATGTGGTGATCGATGGTATCAAAAGCAGCACTAAGGTCTAGGAGCACGAGGACAGATGCAGAGCCTCGGTCCGATGCCATTAAAATGTAATTTACCACCTTCACAGGTGCCGTCTCAGTGCTATGATGGGGTCTAAAACCAGACTGAAGCATTTCGTATACATTGTTTGTCTTCAGGAAGGCAGTGAGTTGCTGCGCAACAGCCTTCTCTAAAATTTTTGAGAGGAATGGAAGATTCGATATAGACCGATAGTTTTTTATATTTTCTGGGTCAAGGTTTGGCTTTTTCAAGAGAGGCTTTATTACTGCCACTTTTAGTGAGTTTGGTACACATCCAGTGGATAGAGAGCCGTTTATTATGTTCAACATAGGAGGGCCAAGCACAGGAAGCAGCTCTTTCAGTAGTTTAGTTGGAATAGGGTCCAGTATGCAGCTTGAAGGTTTAGAGGCAATGATTATTTTCATCATTGTGTCAAGAGATATAGTACTAAAAGACTTGAGCGTCTCTCTTGATCCTAGGTCCTGGCAGAGTTGTGCAGACTCAGGACAACTGAGGTTTGGAGGAATACGCAGGTTTAAAGAGGAGTCCGTAATTTGCTTTCTAATAATCATAATCTTTTCCTCAAAGAAGTTCATGAATTTATCACTGCTAAAGTGAAAGTCATCCTCTCTTGGGGAATGCTGCTTTTTAGTTAGTTTTGCGACAGTATCAAAAAGGAATTTCGGATTGTTCTTATTTTCCTCAATTAAGTTAGAAAAATAGGATGATCGAGCAGCAGTAAGGGCTCTTCGGTACTGCACGGTACCGTCCTTCCAAGCTAGTCGGAAGACTTCCAGTTTGGTATGGCGCCATTTCCGTTCCAATTTTCTGGAAGCTTGCTTCAGAGCTCGGGTATTTTCTGTGTACCAGGGAGCTAGTTTCTTATGAGACATTTTTTTAGTTTTTAGGGGTGCAACTGCATCTAGGGTATTGCACAAGGTTAAATTGAGATCCTCAGTTAGGTGGTTAACGGATTTTTGTCCTCTGGCGTCCTTGGGTAGAGGGAGTCTGGAAGGGCATCAAGGAATCTTTGTGTTGTCTGTGAATTTATAGCACGACTTTTGATGTTCCTTGGTTGGGGTCTGAGCAGATTATTTGTTGCAATTGCAAACGTAATAAAATGGTGGTCCGATAGTCCAGGATTATGAGGAAAAACATTAAGATCCACAACATTTATTCCATGGGACAAAACTAGGTCCAGCGTATGACTGTGACAGTGAGTGGGTCCAGAGACATGTTGGACAAAACCCACTGAGTCGATGATGGCTCCGAAAGCCTTTTGGAGTGGGTCTGTGGACTTTTCCATGTGAATATTAAAGTCACCAAATATTAGAATATTATCTGCAATGACTACAAGGTTCGATAGGAATTCAGGGAACTCAGTGAGAAACGCTGTATATGGCCCAGGAGGCCTGTAAACAGTAGCTATAAAAAGTGATTGAGTAGGCTGCATAGATTTCATGACTAGAAGCTCAAAAGACGAAAAACGTCATTTTTTTTTTTTTTGTAAATTGAAATTTGCTATCGTAAATGTTAGCAACACCTCCGCCTTTGCGGGATGCACGGGGGATATGGTCACTAGTGTAGCCAGGAGGTGAGGCCTCATTTAACACAGTAAATTCATCAGGCTTAAGCCATGTTTCAGTCAGGCCAATCACATCAAGATTATGATCAGTGATTAGTTCATTGACTATAATTGCCTTTGAAGTAAGGGATCTAACATTAAGTAGCCCTATTTTGAGATGTGAGGTATCATGATCTCTTTCAGTAATGACAGGAATGGAGGTGGTCTTTATCCTAGTGAGATTGCTAAGGCGAACACCGCCATGTTTAGTTTTGCCCAACCTAGGTCGAGGCACAGACACGGTCTCAATGGTGATAGCTGAGCTGACTACACTGACTATGCTAGTGGCAGACTCCACTATGCTGGCAGGCTGGCTAATAGCCTGCTGCCTGGCCTGCACCCTATTTCATTGTGGAGCTAGAGGAGTTAGAGCCCTGTCTATGTTGGTAGATAAGATGAGAGCACCCTCCAGCTAGGATGGAGTCCGTCACTCCTCAGCAGGTCAGGCTTGGTCCTGTTTGTGGGTGAGTCCCAGAAAGAGGGCCAATTATCTACAAATTCTATCTTTTGGGAGGGGCAGAAAACAGTTTTCAACCAGCGATTGAGTTGTGAGACTCTGCTGTAGAGCTCATCACTCCCCCTAACTGGGAGGGGGCCAGAGACAATTACTCAATGCCGACACATCTTTCTAGCTGATATGCACGCAGAAGCTATGTTGCGCTTGGTGATCTCTGACTGTTTCATCCTAACATCGTTGGTGCCGACGTGGATAACAATATCTCTATACTCTCTACACTCGCCAGTTTTAGCTTTAGCCAGCACCATCTTCAGATTAGCCTTAACGTCGGTAGCCCTGCCCCCTGGTAAACAGTGTATGATCGCTGGATGATTCGCTTTAAGTCTAATACTGCGGGTAATGGAGTCTCCAATGACTAGAGTTTTCAATTTGTCAGAGCTAATGGTGGGAAGCTTCGGCGTCTCAGACCCCGTAACGGGAGGAGTAGAGACCAGAGAAGACTCGGCCTCTGACACCGACCCGCTGCTTAATGGGGAAAACCGGTTGAAAGTTTCTGTCGGCTGAATGAGCGACACCGGTTGAGCGTTCCTACAGCATTTCCTTCCAGAAACCGTGAGAAAGTTGTCCGGCTGCGGGGACTGTGCCAGGGGATTTATACTCAACTCTGTACTTACTGGTGGCACAGACGCTGTTTCATCCTTTCCTACACTGAAATTACCCTTGCCTAACGATTGCGTCTGAAGCTGGGCTTGCAGTACAGCTATCCTCGCCGTAAGGCGAGCACAGCGGCTGCAATTAGAAGGCATCATGTTAATGTTACTACTTAGCTTCGGCTGTTGGAGGTCCTGACGAATCGTGTCCAGATAAAGCGTCCGGAGTGAAAAAGTTGAGGAAAAAATAAATAAATATATGAACGGTAATTAAAAAGTGAAAACCGTAAAGTTGTCAGGTAGCAAAATAGGTTGGCAACAAAACGCACAGCAACTCGAAAACAAGCCTGGAGAGAGAAAGAGAGAGGATAGGTGATTAGAATGGAGAGAGAGAGAGAGAGAGGATAGGTGATTAAAATGGAGAGAAAGAGCATAGAAGATTAGAATGGAGAGAAATAGAGGATAGGTGATTAGAATGGAGAGAGAAAGAGAGAGGATAGGAGATTAGAATGGAGAGAGAGAGAGAGGATAGGTGATTAGAATGTGATTAGAATGGAGAGATAGAGAATGGAAAGAGAGAGAGGATAGGTGATTAGAATGGAAAGAGAAGAGAGAGGATAGGTGAATAGAATGGAGAGAAAGAGAGAGAGGATAGGTGATTAGAATGGAGAGAAATAGAGGATAGGTGATTAGAATGGAGAGAAAGAAGGAGAGGATAGGTGATTAGAATGGAGAGAAAGAGAGAGGATAGGTGATTAGAATGGAAAGAGAAGGAGAGAGAGGATAGGTGATTAGAATGGAAGAGAGGATAGGTGATTAGAATGGAAAGAGAAGGAGAGAGGATAGGTGATTAGAATGGAGAGAGAGAGAGAGGATAGGTGATTAGAATGGAGAGAAAGAGAGAGAGGATAGGTGATTAGAATGGAAAGAGAAGGAGAGAGGATAGGTGATTAGAATGGAGAGAAAGAGAGAGAGGATAGGTGATTAGAATGGAAAGAGAGAGAGAGGATAGGTGAATAGAATGGAGAGAAAGAGAGAGAGGAAGATTAGAAGAGAGATAGGTGATTAGAATGGAGAGAAAGAAGAGAGGATAGGTGATTAGAATGGAAAGAGAAAGAGAGAGAGAGGATAGGTGATTAGAATGGAGAGAGGAGAATGGAAAGAGAGAGAGGATAGGTGATTAGAATGGAGAAAGAGAGAGAGGATAGGTGATTAGAATGGAGAGAAAGAAGAGAGAGGATAGGTGATTAGAATGGAAAGAGAAGGAGAGAGGATAGGTGATTAGAATGGAGAGAAAGAGAGAGAGGATAGGTGATTAGAATGGAAAGAGAAGGAGAGAGGATAGGTGATTAGAATGGAAAGAGAGAGAGAGGATAGGTGATTAGAATGGAGAGAAAGAGGGAGAGGATAGGTGATTAGAATGGAGAGAAATAGAGGATATGTGATTAGAATGGAGAGAAAGAAGGAGAGGATAGGTGATTAGAATGGAGAGAAAGAGAGAGAAATGGGAGACTAGAACGGAGGGATAGAGAGAAAAAGAAAGGATGGGAGATTAGAATGGAGAGAGAGAGGATAGGTGATTAGAATGGAGAGAGAGAGAGAGGATAGGTGATTAGAATGGAAAGAGAAAGAGAGGATAGGTGATTAGAATGGAGAGAAAGAGAGAGAGGATAGGTGATTAGAATGGAGAGAAAGAGAGAGAGGATGGGTGATTAGAATGGAGAGAAATAGAGGATAGGTGATTAGAATGGAGAGAAAGAAGGAGAGGATAGGTGATTAGAATGGAGAGAAAGAGAGAGAGGATAGGTGATTAGAATGGAAAGAGAAGGAGAGAATGGGAGACTAGAACGGAGGGACAGAGAGAAAAAGAAAGGATGGGAGATTAGAATGGAGAGAAAAAGAGAGGATAGGAGATTAGAATCGATGGATAGAGAGAAAGAGAGAGGATGGGAGACTAGAACGGAGGGATATAGAGAAAAAGACAGAATGGGAGATTAGAATGGATGGATAGAGAGAAAGAGAGAGGATAGGAGATTAGAATGGATGGATAGAGAGAAAAAGAGAGGATAGGAGATTAGAATGGATGGATAGAGAGAAAGAGAGAGGACAGGAAAGTAGAATGGAGAGAAACAGAGAGGGTTGGAGATAAGAATGGATGGATAGAGAGAAAGAGAGAGAGGACAGGAAATTAGAATGGAGAGAAACAGAGAGGATAGGAGATTAGAATGGAGAGAAACAGAGAGGACAGGAAATTAGAATGGAGAGAAACAGAGAGGACAGGAAATTAGAATGGAGAGAAACAGAGAGGACAGGAAATTAGAATGGAGAGAAACAGAGAGGACAGGAAATTAGAATGGAGAGAAACAGAGAGGACAGGAAATTAGAATGGAGAGAAACAGAGAGGGTTGGAGATTAGAATGGAGAGAAACAGAGAGGGTTGGAGATTAGAATGGAGAGAAACAGAGAGGACAGGAAATTAGAATGGAGAGAAACAGAGAGGACAGGAAATTAGAATGGAGAGAAACAGAGAGGACAGGAAATTAGAATGGAGAGAAACAGAGAGGGTTGGAGATTAGAATGGAGAGAAACAGAGAGGGTTGGAGATTAGAATGGAGAGAAACAGAGAGGGTTGGAGATTAGAATGGAGAGAAACAGAGAGGGTTGGAGATTAGAATGGAGAGAAACAGAGTGTTAGAGCCGATTTGGACATATTTGTATAAAAGACCGAACATATGGAGCTCCATGTATATTTGTGTAAATATATTAAATATGAATGTAAATGATGAAATATTAGGTACGTACCTTTATGATTTATATTTACCTGATTGAGATATATTCATTTGTTGTTAGTGTAAGTTAGTTTTTGGCCCCCCCTCTTGCCTATTCATTTTATTGTGGTAAGTGTGTTAGGATAAAGGCAGGAAGTTGGGCCTTCGGGAGGAAGAGTCCTTGCTAGATGCGGGAGCGGTATAGTTTTTTGACCATACAGACAGACATACAGACAGGTCATAATATGTATTTTCCATATCAAGTATTGAACTGCTTTAAGTTGATTGGAGATTCATTTATTTGTTAGATATAAGAAGAATAAACATTTTTGTTGCACCATATCCCTGGATGTCATTGAATGTTTGGCCGTTCGGAAACCTTGAGTGTGGACTGTATGCGTACCAAACAACCCCGCTTCAGGCTTGGGCAGTGGCTATGGTAAAGACGACAAGGAAGCCACTACATTCAAGTCAAAAAACTCCGTGAAGGATTACTATCGGAAGGAAATCTCCGGTTCGGACACCCGCTGGATATTGTTATATTTGTAATTGCATTCGGATCGTAAGGACAGCTCCCTTGGAAGGACTTGAACTCCTAGAATTCGCCAGCCGTGAGTAACCACTGCGAATGAATGAGCTGCCCTGTTCAATGCGATCATTTGATCATGCATATTATGGAAGCGCAAATGTGCTTTTAATTGGAATGTTTGATAAACTTGGGAATGGAATTCAAAAGACCGCGCTGTGAAAACAATTAAGAAGTTTAAGTTTGGGAAACACTGAGATCCTACGCACAATGTAGCCTAATCTTATGTCTAATATTTGACCTAACGTGGAAATGCAATGCATCAACTCAACGAATGCAATCTAAGTATCTAAAGATATGACGTTTAAACACGCAGTTAAAGGGACAACTTATAATGGGATGAAATGTTTAAAACGCATCTAAAATGCCGAACTTGCACATGTTCAATTCAAAATGGATCAAATATGCTGAAATGGAGGACTGCGTTTTAAAGCATTAAAGGAGGTCTAAAGGGGCATTACGTTTAACAATCAAAAACCAACAACTGTGTCATTGTAAATTGAGTGAACTAAAAGTGAATGATGGAGGATGAAATCCCAAATAAGACTCCACTGGAGAGGGCAGAGGAGCATCTAAATTCACTCTATGCAGCCCGGAGAGGCAAACTTGGAGTGTGTACACGCAAAATGAATGAATTAAAAGCCCTTCTTGTTGATGGAGGAAACATTGAAACTGTGGATGAGAGTCTTGAAGCATTTCATGCTGTTCTCTGACTTTAAGAATGCTCATGATTCTGTGCTAGAGCTGGTCACAGAGGAGGAACACGAACAGGAGAGCATTAACTATTATCAACCAAGAATGAGAACTTATGAACATTTCCTGAAAGAGGTGGAAATATGGAAAAAAGCTGAAATTGAGTCACAGACGCTCATTGAACCACACGACAGCATTTCCAATGTGTCAAAAACATCAAGTAAAACAAAGTCTTCTAAAACTGCTTCCTCGGTGTCCTCTGCACGCTTAAAAGCTGAGGCAGAATGAGCAGCTCTACTAGCTCGCCAAGCATCATTACAGGACAAGCATGCATTGGAACTGGAGAAAGCTCAACTGGAACAACAGAAAGCTCAACTGGAACAACAGAAAGCTCAACTGAATGTTAGGATGGAAAAAATGGCACTGGAAACGGACATAGCAGCATATAATGCCAAACTGAAGGTTCTGGAGAGTGTTGAGTCAACTTCTCAATCCCATTCTGTGGCAGCCCATTTTCTAAGCCAAGAAGATGGAATGAACTCTTATTATGAGAACCAGGAACCCGAGGTCTATAAGGAACCTGAACCATCACCTGTTGAGTTTGCTGCATTAGGTGCAGTTCCAAAGACCCCACTACAAAGAGTTTTACAACAACCGACCACAAAGCCATCAAAACCTATTCAGAAAAAGTCATAAACCACACCCTTCAGCAGCCAACATCAAGGTCTAGCAATCAACACAGAATCAACACTGCGGGTATCAGCCATAATACCAGCCATGATAACCTCTCTACTGTCATGCAAAGGCAGAATGAAATTGCTGACCTCCTTATACTACAGCACAAACAGGCCACACTCCCTGTTAGGGAGATACCTATGTTTGACGGTGATCCTCTAAACTTTAGGCCATTTATGCGTGCATTTGAGCATGGAATAGAAGATAAAACAAGCAGTCACCAGGATAGGCTCTATTACCTGGAACAGTACACCTCTGGTCAGCCCAAGGATCTGGTCCGTAGTTGTCTGCATATGGAAGCCAGAAGAGGCTATACAGAGGCTAAGAGGTTGTTAAAGGAACACTTTGGCAATGAAATCAAAGTCACCACTGCTTACATGGAAAAAGCTTGGAACTGGATAAACATCAAACCGGATGATGGAAAGGGACTGGGTGGCTATGCACTCTATCTTAGAGGATGCTGTAACGCTATGCAAGACCTACAGAACATGGAAGAGCTTAATCTTCCCTGCAACATAAAGTTGATCATGTCAAAACTTCCCTACAAACTAAGGGAAAAATGGAGGTCTACGGCATGTGATATTTTAGAGAGAAGCCACCTGAGGGCCCAGTTCAGTGACCTTGTGACGTTCATGGAAAAGCAGGCCAAAATACTGCAGGATCCGTTGTACGGAGATATCCAAGATCCCCTGTCCAACAAAAGGGTTTTTAAAACCAAAACAGAAGCTGACTTTAAACAGCAGTTCAAGTCCAAGAGTAGGGGAAGCAGCTTTGCCACTGCAGTAGATGTAGTGGCAGATTGTAACTCGGAAAAACCTCTAAAAGAACAAACATTCAAAATCAAGAAACCAGGCGCCTACCCTTCTGATGCTCCCAGTATCTCATGTGTATTTTGCGCTGGTGAGCATTTCCTGGTCGACTGCCAACAGGTGAAGGCACAGCCACACGAAGCCAAGGTTGGGTTTCTGAGATCAAAAGCCCTTTGTTTTGGCTGTTTGATGAGAGGACACTTAAGCAAAGAATGTAAAAGAAGGATGACCTGTCAGAAATGTCAAAGAAGGCACCCCACTATCCTGCACATTGAAGGAAGAGAGAGATTTAGATCTCTGAAGGCAGATACAAGGGGTGTAGCAGTAAAGCGGGAGGAGACTGTCAGCAGTGCTCTTGTTTCACTGGAAGCTGGTGAAGATACCGGGGCCGGTACAGATTGTGCACTTGCGATTGTGCCAGTACAAGTAAAGATGGCAAATGGAAGCAAGTCTACGTTAACCTATGCATTTCTCGATTCTGGTAGCTCAGCAACATTTTGTACGGAGAGACTCATGAGGCAGTTGCAAGCTAAAGGCAGCGAGACTGAAATTCTGCTACGCACAATGGGGCAGGAGAGTCCTACCAAGAGTTTTGAGATATCTGGATTAGAGATTGGCAATGTGGAAGGTGACACATTTCTTGCATTACCAAAGGTCTACACCCAAAATAAGATCCCAGTGACAAGAGAGAACATTCCCACTCAGAAAGATCTCAAAAGGTGGCCATACCTGAAAGAAGTTCAGTTGAAGGAAATTGACGCCGACGTCGAACTCCTGATTGGCGTAAATGCTCCAAAGGCAATGGAACCCTGGAAAATCATAAATAGTCAAGGCAACGGACCGTATGCAGTGAAAACCCTCTTTGGATGGGTGATGAACGGTCCTCTTAACAATTGTACCATGGCAGAAGAATCTGGGCATCCTACGGTGATGGCCAATCGTATCTCAATTGCCGACCTGGGGGTTCTTCTTGTAAATCAGTACAACCATGACTTCCCTGAGAGAGGGTATGAAGAGAAAAGTGAGATGTCAGCTGAGGATCGTAGGTTTATGGAGATCGTATCAAGCTCCATAACCCTCAAAGACCATCACTACTACTTACCGTTGCCCTTTCGCAAAACAGATGTAGTCCTGCCAAGCAATCGTGACATGGCAAAGCAGCGGGCTCTAAATATTATCAGGAAGTTCAAGAAGGACAAAGGTTACGCTGCAGAGTACAAAGGCTTCATGGAAGAGATGATAACAAAAGGTTACGCCGAGAAGGTACCACAAGAACAGCTCCTCAGAGAGAAAGGCAAGGTATGGTACATACCACGCCATGGCGTTCACCATAAGCGCAAAGGAACGATACGAGTAGTGTTTGACTGTTCATCATCCTATAAAGGTATATCTCTTAACAGTGAACTCCTTCAAGGCCCTGACCTGGCAAACACGCTTATAGGAGTCTTGCTAAGATTTCGGCAAGAGCACATTGCCATGATGGCAGACATCGAAGGAATGTTCCATCAAGTACGTGTCCATGAAGATTACTTAGACTTCCTGCGATTCCTATGGTGGCCGGATGGTGATACTAACAAAAGATTGGAGGAGTACAGAATGACGGTACATCTTTTCGGTGCTATATCCTCTCCAAGTTGTGCAAACTTTGCACTGCGAAAGACTGCAGAAGACAACTGTGAGAGGTATGATGAAGAGGTGATTCAAACAGTCAAGTCCAACTTCTATGTTGATGACTGCCTCAAGTCAGTGGCCACAGAAGAACAAGCCATAGCTCTCACGAAAAACCTCAGGGATGTGTGCTCTCAGGGTGGGTTCAAATTGACCAAGTGGGTCAGCAACAGCCGCACTGTGCTGGCTTCTATCCCTGATGAACACAAAGCCAAGCAGATAAAATAACTGGACCTGGACAGAGAAAAGCTGCCTGTTGAAAGAGCACTTGGAATCCGATGGAACATTGAAAGTGATGCATTTACCTTCCGAGTCACTGTCAAGAACAGACCCCTTACAAGAAGAGGTATTCTCTCAACTGTCAGCTCTATTTATGATCCATTAGGTTACCTCGCCCCATTTGTATTAAAGGCAAAGCAAATTCTTCAAGTGCTCTGCGAGCTAAAGTGTGGATGGGACAAAGTCATCCCTGAAGAACACTCTATTTCTTGGCAGAGATTGCTCTCAGAGCTGGACCAGCTCTCCAGATTCCAGATAGACAGGTGTATGATGCCTGAGAACTTTGGTCAAGTCAAGACGGCACAGCTGCATCACTTCGGTGATGCAAGTGAACAAGGTTATGGCACAGCAAGCTACCTTAGGTTCACAAACGGTATGGAAAAGGTTCACATTGCATTCATACTGGGGAAATCAAGGGTGACTCCACTCAAGCAGATGACAATCCCCAGACTGGAACTTGCTGCAGCAACATTGGCAGTGCGAGTGGACAGGATGTTAAGGTTGGAGCTCCAGATTGAACTTGAGGAGTCAACTTTTGGACGGACAGCCAGTCTGTGCTAAAAATACATCCGCAATGATACCAAGAGATTCATACCTTTGTGGCTAATAGGGTTGCTATGATCCGTGACCTATCGAAAGCAAAACAGTGGAGGTATTTGAACTCAAAACACAACCCAGCCGATGATGCCTCAAGAGGATTACATGTTGAAATGTTCCTGAACTCAAAGAGATGGCGCAAAGGACCAGAATTCCTGGAGAAACCAGAAACTCAATGGCCGAAAGTCCCCGAGGAGCTTGGCTCCATCCCTCCGGATGATCCAGAGGTGAGAAAAGACGTAATCGTAAACCATACAAGTGTGGAAGAAAAGAGTCCAACCAGCAAACTGATTGAGTACTATTCCACATGGAACAGCTTGAAGAAAGCAGTTGCCTGGATGCTGAAACTGAAGAAACGTCTTCTACAGTTAAGCCAGAAAAGGAAAATTCTCTCTCAAACTGATCCAAGATCAGATCAGAGTCTGAAGGAACAAATTGACAAGTTCAAACTGACGTTTGGAAAAGAAAGTCTGTCTGTGGATGACCTAGAAGAAGCAGAAAAGGTCATCATTCGATTTGAACAACGACAGCACTTTAAACAAGAAATTGCACTAGTTGTGAAAGGAAAACAATGTGCCAAGAGAAGTGGCTCAATCTGTAAGCTTGATCCAATTATTGACAATGGCATTCTGAGAGTAGGAGGAAGGTTAAGCAAAGCAGCTATGCCTACGGAACTAAAGAACCCTATGATCCTGCCCAAAGACTCCTACATCTCTAGACTGATCTTACACGACAGACCAATCACTACTGTAACAAATGACCCTAATGATCTAGAACCCCTGACTCCGAACCATCTGCTTCATCTGAAAGCTAAGCCAGTCCTGCCACCAGGACTATTCCAGAGAAGCGACCTATACTCACGAAGGAGATGGAAGCAAGTACAATATATCACTGACCTCTTCTGGAAGAGATGGATCAGGGAGTATCTTCCACTTATGCAGGAGCGGAACAAGTGGAACAAAACTAAGATAAACTTCAGTCCTGGTGACCTCGTGGTCATCGTCGATGACAACGCCCCAAGGAACACTTGGCTAATGGGGCGTGTGATGGAGGCTTTGCCAGGGGCCAAAGGTCTTGTCCGGAGCGTCATGGTTAAGACTAAGACCAATATCTTACAGAGACCTATCAATAAACTCTGTCTGCTCCTTGAGGCGACGGAGTGACACACACACACACACACACACACAGTGCTCCATCTTAGAATCACGTGCACCTCTGATTCGTTGATGTTGTACTCTTACATTCTTTGATGTCATACATTTTTGAACGTCAAACTCTTGACATTTTTCAACTCAGACTGAGATCTATGGACTATTTTCCTATATGGCACCTTGTATATGGGTATATAGCTATGAACTGCAATAGTGCTCTGGTATAGAATGTTTTGTGTATTGGCTCTACGTTTGAAAGTAATTGTTGTGCATTCAGTGCAGTCAACAATTAGGGGCCGGTATGTTAGAGCCGATTTGGACATATTTGTATAAAAGACCGAACATATGGAGCTCCATGTATATTTGTGTAAATATATTAAATATGAATGTAAATGATGAAATATTAGGTACGTACCTTTATGATTTATATTTACCTGATTGAGATATATTCATTTGTTGTTAGTGTAAGTTAGTTTTTGGCCCCCCCTCTTGCCTATTCATTGTATTGTGGTAAGTGTGTTAGGATAAAGGCAGGAAGTTGGGCCTTCGGGAGGAAGAGTCCTTGCTAGATGCGGGAGCGGTATAGTTTTTTGACCATACAGACATATAGACAGACATACAGACAGGTCATAATATGTATTTTCCATATCAAGTATTGAACTGCTTTAAGTTGATTGGAGATTCATTTATTTGTTAGATATAAGAAGAATAAACATTTTTGTTGCACCATATCCCTGGATGTCATTGAATGTTTGGCCGTTCGGAAACCTTGAGTGTGGACTGTATGCGTACCAAACAACCCCTGCTTCAGGCTTGGGCAGTGGCTATGGTAAAGACGACAAGGAAGCCACTACACAGAGAGGGTTGGAGATTAGAATGGAGAGAAACAGAGAGGGTTGGAGATTAGAATGGAGAGAAACAGAGAGGGACAGGAGATTAGAATGGAGAGAAACAGAGAGGACAGGAAATTAGAATGGAGAGAAACAGAGAGGGTTGGAGATTAGAATGGAGAGAAACAGAGAGGGTTGGAGATTAGAATGGAGAGAAACAGAGAGGGTTGGAGATTAGAATGGAGAGAAACAGAGAGGACAGGAAATTAGAATGGAGAGAAACAGAGAGGACAGGAAATTAGAATGGAGAGAAACAGAGAGGACAGGAAATTAGAATGGAGAGAAACAGAGAGGACAGGAAATTAGAATGGAGAGAAACAGAGAGGATAGGAGATTAGAATGGAGAGAAACAGAGAGGATAGGAGATTAGAATGGAGAGAAACAGAGAGGGTAAGAAGAGATAAGAATTAGAATAGATGCAGTAATTGGAGGGATACCTTGTCTTAATGACTGTGTGTAGAAAAATTAGGATCAGTCCCCAAATTAGAATGGAGAGTGGAAATAGGCCCTCAGGCATGAAATTAATGCAAAAATCATAGAGGACTTAAATTAGAATGGAGAGAAACTCATTCAGGAAATTAGAATGGAGAGAAACAGAGTAGCTAGGAAATTAGAATGGAGAGAAAAGAGAGGATAGGAGATTAGAATGGAGAGAAACAGAGAGGGTAAGAAGAGATAAGAATTAGAATAGATGCAGTAATTGGAGGGATACCTTGTCTTAATGACTGTGTGTAGGAAATTAGCTTTCTATCCGTCCCCCAATATGCTTGAGGAGAGTGGAGGAATAGGCCCCTCAGGCATGTCATAATGCAAACATATCATAGCTCATATCTTAACCTCAGTGGACACAAACTCATTCATTAACACCACACTGAACCTTAGACATCTCCAGTAGCTAATTCACCATCTTTGCCACAATAAATGTTCACATATGAAATTCATTTGCCAGCTTCAATGACATACTTGCGTATTAATTTCCTCTAATTAATGATTGAATATTCACTATTCAATATTCCTCATCTACACTTTTTTTCCTAAACCATTATGGATACACAGTATCTACCTTAAATGTAGGCACCTTCCATTTTTAGAAACCTTCAATGTAGCCAGCTTCAATGTTGCCAGCTTCAATGTAGCCAGCTTCAACGTTTCCAGCATCAATGTTGCCAGCTTCAATGTTGCCAGCTTCAATGTAGCCAGCTTCAATGTTGCCAGCTTCAATGTAGCCAACTTCAATGTTGCCAGCTTTCAATGTAGCCAGCTTCAATGTAGCCAGCTTCAATGTAGCCAGCTTCAATGTAGCCAGTTTCAATGTTAAATATTACCCACTATGCCAGTCAGTTATACCCACATACATTTTAATGACACATTAGCTTACAGAAACTAGAACATTCAATAATTTCCATATTAGGATGAAAGCCACTTCAAAGTTTCCAAAACTGTCAAAATATGTCTGTGAGTATCAGAACTGATGTTGCCAGCTTCAATGCTAGCCAGCTTCAATGTAGCCAGCTTCAATGTTAGCCAGCTTCAATTACAGCCATTTAAGTCATTTAGCCAGCTTCAATGTAGCCAGCTTCAAATGTTGCCATTCAATGTAGCCAGTGGAACAGTAGTGCATCTAAATCTTTTCAGGGGAGGGGGTCCAAAATTTATCACTCCTAAACTCCTTAAAGAGGTGGGGTTTCAACCCGGAAGGTGGTGATTTTCCGCTGTCCCTGTCTCCAAAAAGAATGATATGCCCAGACTTTTCACTGTATTTTTTTGCATGTTAAATATTACCCACTTGTTTGGGTGTAGGGCCTCAGTTATACCAGAGCATACATTTTAACTGAGGTGTTAGTTTCCTCACAGCATTCCCCTAGAACCATGCGGATGCGAGCTTAACTGGAAGCCATGGAGGGAGCGGAGGAGCGGGGTGACGTGAAGAACTTGGGAAGGTTGAACACCAACGGGCTGTCGTTCTGGATGAGTTGTAGGGGTTTAATGGCACAGGCAGGGAGCCCAGCCATATTGCAGTTGCAGAAAATCCAGACGGGAGATGACAAGTGCCTGGATTAGGACCCACTTCCTGTGTTTGAGGGTTTTCCTCGGATGTTTCACCTGCAATATCAGTTCTGTTATTCTCACAGACAATATTTTGACAGTTTTGGAAACTTTAGAGTGTTTTCTCTCCTAATCTGTCAATTATATGCATGTTCTAGCATCTGGTCCTGAGAAATAGGCCGTTTACTTTGGGAATGTTATTTTTCCAAACATAAAAATACTGCCCCCTAGCTTCAAGAGGTTAATGTCCTGTTGGTGGGATATACGTGCTTTCAGTTCGTCCCATTTATTTTCCAGTGATTGAACGTTAGCTAACAGTACTGGTGGCAAAGGCAGATTAGACACTCATAGTCTGATCCTCACAAGGCACCCCGATCTCTTTCTGTGAAATCTCTGTTTCTTTCTCCAGCGAATGTCGGGGATGAGGGCCTGTTCGGGTGTTTGGAGTATATCCTTCCTGTCTGACTCATTAAAGAAAAAAAAGGAGCACCTATGTGAGAATGTTATTCATTGACTACAGCTCAGCGTTCAACACCATAGTGCCCTCAAAGCTCATCACTACGCTAAGGACCCTGGGACTAAACACCTCCCTCTGCAACTGTATCCTGGAATTCCTGACGGGCTGCCCCCAGGTGGTAAGGGTAGGTAACGAACACATCCACCACGCTGATCCTCAACACAGGGGCTCCTCAGGGGCACGACTACAACACCATCATTAAGTTTGCCGATGACACCACACCAAGGGGTAGGCCTGATCACCGACAACAATGACACAGCCTGTAGGGAGGAGGTCAGAGACCTGGCCATGTGGTGCCAGGACAACAACCTCTCCCTGTAGTGCTGTAGTGGAGCAGCTTGAGAGCTTCAAGTTCCTTTGGTGTCCACATCACCAACAAACTAATGTCGTGACGTTGTATTAGTTAATATGACGACTGTTGCTCATCAAATTATTAAACGTTTCTAATTGCGTGATTAACTGAATCAAGCAATTATTGACTCATTAACCTGGGGCATTATGGGAAATACGTTTTTATTGAGTTTCTATTTCCCAAATTAACTCAAAGAATATCAGAATATCGATTTTACAACAGCCGCTAATTAATCAGTTACCTCTACAATCTCGTTCTGAACGTCGTATAATCTGGGAATCTGCACGGACCCGGGTCTCACCAATGAGTTCGGACCCGGGTCTCACCAATGAGTACGGACCCGGGTCTCACCAATGAGTTCATACCACACCAATCTTAGTTGAGTATGTATTTACTAGAAAGCTAAAATGATGATAAAAGATACACATACACAAAAACACATTCTAGGCTATTGATTAGAACTTAGTATAACGGGCCAACACACTATGGCACGTTTTACCCAAAATGGGGATTTAAAATATACATTTGGGTGAATTTTGTCAGCTATGCTTATTCTAACCCTAGCCTTGCCCCAAACTGCCGCTCTTATGGGTCAGAATGTAATGATGTAGTTACGTGGGGAAGGTGTCTGTGGATTCTCCGCGTGGACCATCCAGGCTGCTCAATGACACACTTCTCCGGCGCACTTATCTGGTCGTCCTCACGATGTCAGTGTCCTTTTGGCTTAGGAGTCTGTTCCCTCGCCCTTGTTCTGGAAGGGCTCTTCTGAGGACAGACAGCTCTGTAGCTCAGAGCTCACAGCGTAGGAATGAAACAGTGCAGATACCACGATTCGATGGGAGGTTGAGGCTAGGTGGTTCGACTTGAATTCACCCACTTAGACACAGCTACTCATCCGTAGCTTGGGTAGAAAAATATTTCTTTGTCTTCAAACTTGCTTTGGGTACCAAGTTAAGTGCAAGGTGTAGGTTTAACTCAAATCCAATTTTAGACAACTAACTTCACATTTCATCTTTACCAAAACATTCTCTTTGATTTGGACATTTTCCACACAACGTACAAAGTATAAACATCAAGCATATCAGTCTAGGAAAACACACAACCTGGACTTCATTAACTTAACCTGATTACAACAATATATCCAAATCTCTTTGGTTGACCACCATTTGGCCCGGAAACCATGTTCCAAATTTTTTCATGTTTAATGTTCAGGCTGGTTCTCATGTAACAGGACAAAGGAATGTTGTCTGTGGCCTAAGATTTACCAGGGGCGTGAGGGGTTTTGTATCTCTCCTTCTGTTGGGTTTGAGAGTTAATCTTATTAAAACCAATCAGGACAATCATGACCTGAACATTGCTTCCCAAGATAGTCGTCAGCGCAAAACCATTCCCGTTAAGGAGACTGAAAATATTTGGCATGGGTCCTCAGATCCTGAACAGATTTTACAGCTGCACCATCGAGCATCCTGACTGGTTGCATCACTGCCTGGTATGGCAACTGCTCGGCCTCCGACCGCAAGGCACTACAGAGGGCAGTGCTGCCCAGAAAGGGCAAATCCAGCCATCCAGGACTTCTAACCATGCAGAGAAAGGCCCTAAAAATTGTCAAAGACTCTAGTCAAAGTTCATTAAAATACCACATGCAAGCGGTATCAAATTAAAGCTACTAAACAGCTTGTGACCCCCAGGCAACAAGACTCCTGAATTTTTAAAATGGCTACCCAGACATTTGCATGAGAAGCTATTATCTGATGGTAGCAACAGAACATGACAACAACACTACAACAGAAAAGCACAGCAGGGTAGACAGAACATGAAACAAAATAATTAGCACAACAGCATAGCATGGTACAACAAACATGACAACAATAAAATAGAAAACAGTCATCAGAACATACCTTTCACCATCAACTTTGACAACACTAAAAAGAGAGACCCAAGACAGAACATCCATAAACACTACAAAAAGAGGACCTAAGACTTTATTTTGATTAAACAGAACATGACAACAACACTACAAAAAGAGAGACCCAAGACAACAGCATAGCATGGTAGCAACAGAACATGTGATAACACGGTAGCAACAAAAACAGTACAAAATTTCACAAAACGTACAAACATTTTTTAAAATTCAAAAGGTAAAGACAACAAACATCACGTGAAAACAACTTTCAGTAAGAGTGTTGTATTGCTCTTTCAATGAGGAGATGGAGATAAAACGTCTAGTTGAGTTGTTTTCGATAAAAATCATCCGTGCAGGCGAACTGAAAAATATCATTAGGGATGTGTTTTCTTGGGGAAAACATTTGATTGGCAGAATGGGTCTTATGTGAAGGATGAGGGCTGCAGTAGATATCTCAGATAGGGGGAGTGAGGCCTATGAGGGTTTTCAACCAAGAATCAAAGATGATTAACAATTTACAGAGATAGAGACAACATGGGGATGCTGTGGCAAATTTGATGCTCGGTAAAAACATTATCTAGAAACCCTACCACGATCTTAACAATTGCTGGAAGTGGGTACGATGTTCATCTGAATCAGAATCTGGGGTGAAAAAAGTGATTTATTTCAATTTTCTGGGGTGAAAAAGAGTGATCAGGAAACCAAGTTTTCCGGCAGCTTTAATATGTGCTGAGAGAAGGACAGTGTACCATCTATCCATAATCCCAGCCACAGTCGTGATTTAACCAGTTTTAAACCGTCAGAGGTAGGGTTTCCTATGGGGAGAGGGGCATTCTACCAAACCACATTACCTTTGTTTTGGAGGTATTCCAAGGTTAAGGGTAGAGAAAGCTTGCTGGCAAAAAAAGCTGAAGTAGAGCGTTTTTTAACAGGAGAAGCTGTAAGACTGTTACATCTGCATATAAATGGATGAGAGGTCCTATTGCCTGAGCTATGTTGTTGATGTACAAAGAAGAGTATGGGGACTAGGATAAACCTTGGGGTATCTTGGTGATAGGCAAGACATCTGAGACAGCAGATGTTTGATTTATACACTCAAATTTGAGAGAGTAACCTGGCCTCCACCTCAGACTCAGTGAATAGTTTACCTACAGTATCAAAAGCTTTGCCAAGTCAATAAAAATAGCAGCACACATTGGGAATCAGGGGCAATGGTGGACATCATTGAGGACCTTGAAGGTTGAGTCACATCCATAACCTGAGGAAACCAGATTGCATACCAGTGAGTAGACATCAAGAAAGCTCAGTCATGTGTTAATTATTGTCAAGTTTATCCAACACTTTTGATTAACAGGTCAAAATGAAATTGGCCTATGAAGATCTCCCCTTTAAATAAAGAATGAACCGTGGATCCCTTCCAAGCAATGGGAACCTCCCAGAGGAGGATTTATTCTGTTTTCCAGAGCGTCTTGGAGTAAGACCCACAGAAAGAGAACTGTCCTTATTGAAATGGGCTTTAACGATTTGGGCTCCCTCTCCGGTAGCTCTAGGTCACCAGTGCATTATTTCTCCTTTGCCTGTACAAGAGCCCGTCATCAGTCTCACCTGACTTCCATCACTTCCCTGATTTTTAAAAACTTTTTCTGGTTAATTGCATATTTTATGTTTCTAGGGATGAGTAGCAGTTTCAGTTTTGATTATTTGGTTAATTTATTAAAACATCCTGAACTTGCTTACTGCCAGCGCCCTGTCACGATGATAAAATACTGCCCCTGTCATGTAAAATCTGACCCAAATCGTTTATTTGAGGTCACCAAAATACTGCCCCCTCAGACTCAGTGACTGCCTGCAGGAGCCTCCTGTCAGCCAAAACACTGGTCCCCATGTCACCAAAATACTGACTTAATAAAGTGGTGAAAATACTGCCCCTGTCTTCTTGTCAAAATACTGCCCATCATTCACCAAAATGGAATGGGCAGCTGTGAAGAGGAGGATTTATTCTGTTTTCCAGAGCGTCTTGGAGTAAGACCCACAGAGAGAGAACTGCTCCTTATTAAAAGCAACTAACTTTGGGCTTCCGGGTAGCCTGAGTGCACTTATTTCTCCTTTGCCTGAACAAGAGCCCGTCCAAAATACTAATAATATCTGCCTTATCTTCTGTCACCAAAATACTGGGCCCCCTGTCACCAAAATACTGCCCCTGTCACCAAAACACTGCCCCTGTCACCAAAATACTGCCCCTGTCACCAAAATACTGCCCCCTGTCACCAAAACACTGCCCCCTGTCACCAAAATACTGCCCCCTGTCACCAAAACAATGCCCCTGTCACCAAAATACTGCCCCTGTCACCAAAATACTGCCCCCTGTCACCAAAATACTGCCCCCTGTCACCAAAATACTGCCTCCTGTCACCAAAATACTGCCCCCTGTCACCAAAATACTGCCTCCTGTCACCAAAATACTGCCCCCTGTCACCAAAATACTGCCCCCTGTCACCAAAATACTGCCCCCTGTCACCAAAACACTGCCCCCTGTCACCAAAATACTGCCCCCTGTCACCAAAATACTGCCCCCTGTCACCAAAACACTGCCCCCTGTCACCAAAATACTGCCCCCTGTCACCAAAATACTGCCCCTGTCACCAAAATACTGCCTCCTGTCACCAAAATACTGCCCCTGTCACCAAAATACTGCCCCCTGTCACCAAAACACTGCCCCCTGTCACCAAAATACTGCCTCCTGTCACCAAAATACTGCCCCCTGTCACCAAAATACTGCCCCCTGTCACCAAAATACTGCCCCCTGTCACCAAAATACTGCCCCTGTCACCAAAATACTGCCCCCTGTCACCAAAATACTGCCCCCTGTCACCAAAATACTGCCCCTGTCACCAAAATACTGCCCCCTGTCACCAAAATACTGCCCCTGTCACCAAAATACTGCCCCTGTCACCAAAATACTGCCCCCTGTCACCAAAATACTGCCCCTGTCACCAAAATACTGCCCCCTGTCACCAAAATACTGCCCCCTGTCACCAAAATACTGCCCCCTGTCACCAAAATACTGCCCCCTGTCACCAAAATACTGCCTCCTGTCACCAAAATACTGCCCTCCTGTCACCAAAATACTGCCCCCTGTCACCAAAATACTGCCCCCTGTCACCAAAATACTGCCCCCTGTCACCAAAATACTGCCCCTGTCACCAAAATACTGCCCCCTGTCACCAAAATACTGCCCCCTGTCACCAAAATACTGCCCCCTGTCACCAAAATACTGCCCCCTGTCACCAAAATACTGCCCCCTGTCACCAAAATACTGCCCCCTGTCACCAAAATACTGCCCCCTGTCACCAAAATACTGCCCCTGTCACCAAAATACTGCCCCCTGTCACCAAAATACTGCCCCTGTCACCAAAATACTGCCCCCTGTCACCAAAATACTGCCCCCTGTCACCAAAATACTGCCCCCTGTCACCAAAATACTGCCCCCTGTCACCAAAATACTGCCCCTGTCACCAAAATACTGCCCCCTGTCACCAAAATACTGCCCCCTGTCACCAAAATACTGCCCCTGTCACCAAAATACTGCCCCTGTCACCAAAATACTGCCCCTGTCACCAAAATACTGCCCCCTGTCACCAAAATACTGCCTCCTGTCACCAAAATACTGCCCCCTGTCACCAAAATACTGCCTCCTGTCACCAAAATACTGCCCCCTGTCACCAAAATACTGCCCCCTGTCACCAAAATACTGCCCCCTGTCACCAAAATACTGTCACCAAAACACTGCCCCCTGTCACCAAAATACTGCCCCCCTGTCACCAAAATACTGCCTCCTGTCACCAAAATACTGTCCCTGTCACCAAAACACTGCCCCCTGTCACCAAAACACTGCCCCCTGTCACCAAAATACTGCCCCCTGTCACCAAAATACTGCCCCCTGTCACCAAAATACTTCCTCCTGTCACCAAAATACTGCCCCCTGTCACCAAGTAGTTATTAAAGGTCCCCAAAGCACCCTGGGATGTTGTCTCCACTGTATTGCCCTTCATGCTTTTGTCTGCGCCTAACAACGTTTGTACTGTGTGTGTACTGCTACCTTGTTGTGTACTACTTCCATGTTGTGTTGTTAGGTGTCTTAGGTGTCTCTTTTATGTAGTGTTGTGGTGTCTCTCTTGTCGTCATGTGCGTTTTGTCCTACATTTAATCCTTTGCCAAGATATTCCATCCACCTGACAGGTGTGGCATAACAAGAAGCCGATTAAACAGCACGATCATTACACAGTTGCACCTTGTGCTGGGGCCACAACACAACGACACAGAGCGAGTGTTCAAATGTCAAAGTTGACTGCAGGAATGAGCCAATCAGAGCTGTTGCCAGAGAATTGAATGTACATTTTTCTACCATCAGCCACCTCCAACGTTGTTTTAGAGAATTTGTCAGTACGTCCTACTGGCCTCACAACCACAGACCATGTGTAATCTTAGCCGTTATTTATCCAGACCCATTAAACCCTTCAATCTTCGTGAAGAGAATTGAAAGCCCTTTGCATCTAATTATAGTCCTAGATTATTTACATTTACATTTAAGTCATTTAGCAGACGCTCTTATCCAGAGCGACTTCAGCACAACTGTCACGCCCTGGCCTTAGTATTTTGTTGTTTTCTTTATTATTTTGGTCAGGCCAGGGTGTGACATGGGTGATTATGTGGTGTGTTGTGTCCAGGGGGTTTTGTAGGTTATGGGATTTTGATTAGTATAGTAGTCTAGGTAAGTCTATGGTTGCCTAGAGTGGTTCTCAATCCGAGGCAGGTGTTTATCGTTGTCTCTGATTGGGAACCATATTTAGGCAGCCAGTGTTTCGTGGGTGATTGTTCCTGTCTCTGTGTTTGTTTGCACCAGATAGGGCTGTTTCGGTTTTTCACGTTTATTGTTTTTGTATATTGTTCGTGGTTTCATCTTTAGTAAAGATGTTTACAAATAACCACGCTGCATTTTGGTCCCCCTCTCTTTCAACGGAAGAAAACCTTAACAACTAATCCCATGTGTACCGTATGTGCTGCATTCACACTGCTATCCGGGCGTATCTGGGTGTTTGTTGGCCAGTTTCGTTCTCAGAAGATGTGGTGGAGGACAAGATCATATACACTGAAATCACCTCTAACTGCCCATGTTTTTTGGCCTACCAACCTTTACAAGAGCCCTCGAGAATCTGTACACCCATCCAGGTGTGTATTTGTCTGTCAATGCACACACCCGTTTGATTGTATCTACAAACACAACCTCAGTCCCTATGGTGTGTATTTGTGGGAAAGTAGGTGAGATGTCAGTGGGAGGCAATGTGTGTGTGTGTGTGTGTGTGTGTGTGTGCGAGAGAGAGAGAGATACAGAGAAAGGGCTTTGGGCTAAATAGCTAGACAACAGCAGCATGCTCAGGACAGCATGTGGCCTGTTAACTGAAATAACTATTAGACACACACACACACACACACACACACACATCCATCCCCTCACCGCCCCCCTCCTCCTCCACCCTCAATACCCCCTCACCACTCCCTTACCACCCCCCACCACCCCCTTAGGAGTGTGGTATCATTAGCACGTCGAACAGAGGAGAGTTCTACATACCTGATACAGGAACAGAGGAGAGTTCCACATACCTGATACAGGAACAGAGGAGAGTTCCACATACCTGATACAGGAACAGAGGAGAGTTCTACATACCTGATACAGGAACAGAGGAGAGTTCCACATACCTGATACAAGAACAGAGGAGAGTTCTACATACCTGATACAGGAACAGAGGAGAGTTCTACATACCTGATACAGGAACAGAGGAGAGTTCTACATGCCTGATACAGGAAGAGAGGAGAGTTCCACATACCTGATACAGGAAGAGAGGAGAGTTCTACATACCTGATACAGAAAGAGAGGAGAGTTCTACATACCTGATAAAGGAACAGAGAGTTGGGATATATTATATTCTTTATATCATAAACATTAAGTGCCTAAATAAAAGCCATCATCTATAAGCATGGAGGATGCTGTGAAATAATTATCTTCGACAGATGAAGGACAGAAACACTATCATATGTAGGACACAGGGACACTTTACTTGATGTAATATGGCAACAGACACTTTATTTGTGTAAGTGTATCTGTGTAACAGGAAATCATTCAGGAATGTGAAACACTTAGATTGAATAGGTCACATGAGTGCAAGTCATCTCTGAAGAAAACACCTGACAATAGAAATACCTCACACAGTCGTCTCCACAACCCATTAAAGTTTTTTTTTTAAAGACGACCATAATGTTTTTCAATCTCTGTGTTTCCAATCATGCTTCCCTATATAGTGCACTACTTTAGACCAGAGCCCTATTCCCTATATAGTACACTACTTTAGACCAGAGCCCTATTCCCTATATAGTGCACTACTTTAGACCAGAGCCCTATTCCCTATATAGTGCACTACTTTAGACCAGAGCCCTATTCCCTATATACTGCACTACTTCATTCCAGAGCCCTATTCCCTATATAGTGCACTACTTCATACCAGAGCCCTATTCCCTATATAGTGCACTACTTCATACCAGAGCCCTATTCCCTATATAGTGCACTACCTTTTACCAGTGCCCTATTCCCTATATAGTGCACTATTTCATACCAGAGCCCTATTCCCTATGTAGTGCACTACTTCATACCAGAGCCCTATTCCCTATGTAGTGCACTACTTCATACCAGAGCCCTATTCCCTATATAGTGCACTATTTCATACCAGAGCCCTATTCCCTATATAGTGCACTACTTCATACCAGAGCCCTATTCCCTATATAGTGCACTACTTCATACCAGAGCCCTATTCCCTATATAGTGCACTACCTTTTACCAGAGCCCTATTCCCTATATAGTGCACTACCTTTTACCAGAGCCCTATTCCCTATATAGTGCACTACTTTAGACCAGAGCCCTATTCCCTATATAGTGCACTATTTCATACCAGAGCCCTATTCCCTATATAGTGCACTACTTTAGACCAGAGCCCTATTCCCTATATAGTGCACTACTTTAGACCAGAGCCCTATTCCCTATGTAGTGCACTACTTCATACCAGAGCCCTATTCCCTATATAGTGCACTACTTTAGACCAGAGCCCTATTCCCTATATAGTGCACTACTTCATACCAGAGCCCGATAGCTACAGTACCTTCAAAAAGTAGTCATACCCCTTGACTTATTGTACATTTTGTTTTACAACCTGAATTTAAAAAAAAAATCTCTCACCTCCGCACAATGACAAAGTGAAAACATGTTTTTTGAAATCTTTGCTCCTGAGTCAGTACATGTTAGAATCACCTTTGGCAATGATTACAGTTGTGAGTTTTTTCTGGGTAATTCTCTATGAGCTTTGCACACCTAGATTGTACAATATTTGCCAACTATTCTTTTCTTTTTTTTTCAATTTAAAGTTTTATTAAGTTCTTGTTTTTCAATCAACCAACAAAACACATTCCACATTCACAGATGTGACAGGCTTTAAAAACATAAAAAGTCAAAAAATAATAATACATTTGAGAAAATTAAAATACAATTAAAATGAATGATAAAGTCAAATAAAAGCATTTATTTTCCTTAATCTATATATTTTCCTTGGTACCTGTATATACACACATACATATATACATACATACATACATACATACATACATACAGTACATACATACATACATACATACATACATATATACATACATACATACATACATACATATATACATACATACATATATACATACATACATACATACATACATACATACATATATACATACATACATACATACATACATATATACATACATACATACATACATACATACATACATATATACATACATACATACATACATACATACATACATATATACATACATACATACATACATACATATATACATACATACATACATACATACATATATACATACATACATACATACATACATATATACATACATACATACATACATACATACATACATACATATATACATACGCACATATACATACACACACACGTACTCAAAAACTAAATTAAAATAAAAACACACACACAAAAAAAACCCATACCACTTGCAGCAGCACTATCAAGGTTCTTATCAGCTATTTCAAGCATTCGCTGAGACGATGGGCCAATAATTCGTTTTTAGGTTTTACAGTACCTTACACAACATGTATCTGCGCATTTCCCTAGTCACCCCGTTAACTCTGTCCAGTTTGAAATATAGTTGAATAGTGGGGACCAGAGTCTATCAAACTTGGGCTGTCTCTTGTGGAGGTCATAAGTGAGCTTTTCAAGAGGAAGAAAGTCAACAATCTGGTCAATCCACATTTTAAATGTAGGAGGGGTATTAGAGGCCCACAATAGAAGAATACATTTCTTAGCAAAGTATGTAATAGTCTTAAGCAAATTTTCTCTGTCAGGATCAAGAACAAAGTCCTGCTGGGCATTAAGAAGATAGATACATGGGGTCACATCAAACTGTACCTCTAGTATTTTCTGTGCAGCAGTATGTACAGATTGCCAGAATCTGGCAATCTCCCTACAGCTCCAAAATACATGCATATAGGTTCCACTTTCAGAGGTACATCTTTTACAGTTAGGAGACATATCTGTTTTCATTCTATGGAGTCTCAAAGGAGTATAATAAAATTTGTACAAAAAATTGTAATTAGATTCTTTCATTTTTACACTGGTAGAGGAGCAGTATACCTTGTCGCAAACCTCCGCCCATAACTCATCACTAATAGTCAGACCAAGGTCCTTTTCCCAGATTATTTTCAAAGGAGTAAAGGAGGAGCTTCCTTTCTCAGAAAGGAGTCTATAGATGCAAGATATTTTGCCTTTAATGGATTGTGCTGTGACAAGAAGGGTTTCAACTTCGTTCAACTGAGTTCTAAACCTCCTCTTGGAGGTAAATGAGGAAAATACATGTCTAATTTGAAGATATTTTAAAAAATGGGATCTTGGCACATCGAATTCACTGCAGAGCTCTTGAAAGGATTTCAGTGTAGTGGTTTTCTGATGAAATAGGTCTGAAAAGGTCCTGATTCCTAGAGTATGCCAAAGATTAAAGTTGGCATCCCTCAGGGCTTTTGGCAAGTCTGGGTTGCCTACTATAGGCGAGTGAGAACATATTTGGGAGGAAATGCCCAGGTATTTCTTATAGTCCCTCCACGCTAGTAGGGTGCTGTAAATCACAAAGGATTTGGCTATGTTGCCCACTTCACTAAAGTTATTAATGAATATAATTGAGCTTAAGGGCAATGAACCACAGGATTGGGCTTCTATCTGAATCCACGTTGACTCTTGTCTGTTTGTGATCCATGTTAGCATGTTGCGGATTTGGGCAGACCAGTAGTACAATTGAAGGGAGGGAGGCCACCTTTAGATTCAGGTTTTGATAAAGTGGAAAACTTGATCCTAGGTTTTTTATTGCCCCATATAAATTTGGTGATGCTTTGGTTAGTTGTTTTGAAGAAGGAAACTGGGAGATAGCATGGGAGCATTTGAAATAAGTAGTTCAGTCTAGGGAGGACGTTCATACGGATTACATTAATTCTTCCTACTAAGTTAATTGGGAGGGAGATCCAGGTTTGGAGATTGTTCTTGATTCGATCCAGGAGTGGAAGATAATTTTCCTTAAAAAGGCTATTCAGATCTGGTGTTATGAAGATCCCGAGGTATTGAAACCCCTGTGTTTTCCATTGGAAAGGACAAAGTGTCTTCATAGAGCTGGTGAGTGTAATATTGAGAGGGCAGACAGTGGATTTGTTAAAATTGATCTTATAACCTGAGAACTTGCCATACTGGGCAATTGTGTCTAAAATGAGAGGGAGGGATTTCTCAGGGTTGGATATGTAGAGCAAGACATCATCCGCGTAAAGCGAAATCTTGTGCTGCAGGCCACCTGCAGAAACACCCATAATACTTGGATTGCTCCTTATCAGCTCTGCCAGAGGCTCCGCCCCAACAAGTAGAGCAGCGGGGACAGCGAGCACCCTTGTCTTGTGCCCCGTTCCAGAGGGAATCTGTCAGAGTTCAGTCCATTAGTAGTCACCATGGCATTTGGATGAGAGTATAGTGATTTGATCCATTTAATAAAATTTGGGCCCATATTGAACTTTTCTAAGACTGAAAACAGAAAGCTCCACTCCATCCTGTCAAACGCCTTCTCAGCATCCAGTGAAGCCAGCAGGACAGGGGTCTTTTGTGCGTTTACTTGATCAATAATATCAAAAAGACGGCGAATGTTATCAGAAGAGTATCTGTCTCTAATAAATCCAGTTTGGTCCGCTTTTATTATTTTGGGAAGAAGAGTGTTTAGTCTTATGGCGAGCAATTTGGTAATTATTTTATAGTCGAAATCCAACAAGCTTATGGGCCGGAAGGACGAGCAGGATAGGGGGTCCTTGTCCTTTTTAGCAACACTGTAATGCGAGCTGTGTGCATTGAGTCTGGGAGAACTCCGTTTTTGCAAAAATCCTCCAGCATTGGCATGAAGATAGGGCTGAGCTGGGGCCAAAAAGCTTTATAGAACTCTCTGGGGAATCCATCTGGGCCTGGGGACTTATTAGGTGGCATGGAGGTAATTGCCTCCAGGATCTCCTCAGGAGTGAAGGGGGAGTTGAGATCTTCCTGGTCGGTCTCTGATAGTTTAGGTAGCGAGATTCCCTCTAGGAAAGAGTGGAGTTCTGCCTCCGTGTGTTTTCTCTCAGAGGTATATAGTTTGCAGTAAAAATCATGAAAAGTTAAATTGATCTTTTTTGGGTCATATGTGACCTCGTCCTCTGCTGTTCTGATAGCCATGATTGTACGCTCTGACTGCTCCTTTTTTAATTGGTAAGCAAGCAATCTACTGGGCCTATTGCTATTCTCATGGTATTTCTGTTTAGTAAAGAAAACTTCTTTTTTTTATCTCCCGAGTGTAGTCCAAATTCAGTTTGGCTTTGGCTGCTTTAAGATGACTCCAGGAAGTGCTGTCTAGGGATTGTTTATGTATTTTTTCACAGCATTCCAGCTCCCTCTCAAGATCTAGCCTGTGTGCTTCCATTGCTTTTTTCTTAAAGGAAGCATATGCAATTAGATGACCTCTTAGTGTGGCTTTAGCAGCGTCCCACATTGTGGCCGGAGAAACAGGGGAATCTTTATTGTCTTGTGTGTAGTTGTCTATCCATGTAGTTACTAATGTATGGAACTCGTCATTTGATAGCATGGAGGTGTTGAATTTCCAGCTCTTTGACCTCGGGATGTTTTTGCAGAGGTCAAAGCGGAGGTGGACAAAGGCGTGATCTGAAAGTGCTATGGGTCCGATTGTACAAGTGGCTGAATTTATGAAACTCTTTGGGATAAAAATGTAATCTATACGGGAGTAGGTGTTATGGACATTAGAGTAGTATGTATAGTCCATAGATGAGCTATTATTCTCTCTCCAGATGTCTATCAGCCCCATCTCTTTAGTAAAGAGAGTTCAACATCTTTGCAGATCTAGGATTTGTGGTGGGGACTTGAGATGATTTGTCTAGGGTTGGGTTAAGGGTACAATTAAAATCTCCGGCCACCACACCAAAGGAGACACAATGCTCATTGAACAGGGTTATAATTTTTGACATGAAGGCAGGAGTATCTGTGTTAGGGGCGTATATGTTTAATATAGTAATTGGTTGACCATATAGTGACCCAGTTATCAAAATAAATCTCCCCTCCGGATCAGATATGTTTTTGTCTATTATGAATGGAACATTTTTATGGATAAGTATGGCTGTGCCTCTACTGTTTGATTTGAAAGATGAGAAATACACCTGTCCCACCCAAGCTCTGCGGAGTTTGGCATGTTCAGCATCACAGAGGTGTGTCTCTTGTAATAGCGCAATGTCTGCTTTTTCCTTTTTTAGAGCACATAGTATCTTTTTCCGTTTTATTGCATGCCCTAGACCATGGCAGTTCCATGTCAATAGATTTAAGGTACTAGTCATCGTCATCGAGCAGTAATCGAACTTTAGTGCAAGTCATCGCTGGGTAAAAGTGGATAGTAATTACAGCTGCGTTCACATAAAAGGAAAATAAATGGTGTACATAAAATAATAATCTCTGAACACCCCAGCCGAGTTCCCAAACAACTCGACACATCCCGTTGGATCTATTACCCCCCGCTCAGTCTCAATTCTGTGTTCCGAATAAAACAAAAACCGGGAACAGTTAGCAACGCACAACGTCTCCCTCTCCCCACCAAAGAAATGCCTCATCCTCTCCACCCCGCATTGAGTAAATAACACAGTTGCCCTCGTCCAGACCTCAGTAAAAGAGGGGAGAAAAATAAAATCAATAGCCCAGCCTACATATACCTCCCCCAAGGGACCTAGGGAACCCCAGGTAATAATAGCAACAACAAAAAAAAACAGGGAAATAAAAGTAGGCTGAAACATTAGTAGGCCTAGGTTAGGCTATACAGCCCATCCCTCTCAGTTAAAGGAAAATAAATATAAATTGACGGCTGTAATGACATTTAGGGGTGGGTCTCTGGATATCGGCTATATGTCGTCTTACCTCCTTTAGTAATGGCATTAATCGCATTTAGTCATTGGTCTGTTTCTCATTGGCCAGGATTGTCTTTCAAAAAACGTTTTGCCTCTTCGGGAGTTTTGAAGTGTCGCAAGGCTCCTTGGTGAAGAATCCTGAGCTCGTTTGGGTATTTGAATCCCCTGAAGATGCCTCGGTCAATGGAGTATTTCTTCACTTCGTCAAATTCTCGGCGCTTTCGGGCGTATTCCAGCTGACAGGTCCTGGTGTAAAGCGAGTTTGGCGTTTCCCACTGTGATGGTGTTGTTTTTCGCCGCCTGTAGGACTCGTTCCTTGTCGGTGAATCTCAGGAAACGTATGGTGATTGGGCGCGGTGGTTGTCTGGCTGCTGGTGGGGGCCTCAGTGCTCGGTGAGCTCTCTCGAGTTCTATGGGCCTTTCGGTGGGCAGGTGGAGCCACTCGGGAAGTTTGTCTTGCAGGTAGCGGATCAGTGGCATGTTTCCCTCTTCTTTTTCGCCCAGATTGAATAGAACACAATTATTCCTTCGCCCCCTGTTTTCCAGGTCCTCTGTTTTCTCTTCCAGATGCTCGATTTTCTTTTTAGCATATGCTATTGTTTCCATGGCATCTGTCAATAAGTTTTCCATGGATAGGATTCGCCCCTCTGCCTCGTCCAGGCGCCCCGCGTTTATGGTTATCTTGTTGTTGATGTCAGGCAATGCGTTTTCCAGGATTGTCACCTTGCCCCCTATCGCACTGAGCTGAGAGTTAATGGCATCTAATTTGGTGTTTAGTTCTGTACGTTGGGATCTCAACTCAGAGAGGATGTCTTCGACAGAGTGCGAGGTTGGCATTCGTTGTGCCTCGTGGGGGAGCGGGTTCTCTTGCTCCTGGCTAATGGCGCTAGTTTTTTCTGAAGCTAGCTTCTTCCTGGAGGCTTTTTCCGTCGCTAATACTCGAGTCCGGGTAAAAATGTCACCTGTAGTGTCGCCTTTTGTAGCCGCCATGACTTTTTCTTACTAAAGCTAAATGAGTGTGAACTTGGAATGGAGGTAAGATTAGGAATTGGAAACTACTTGTGTGGAGCTCTTAGTTCACGCGGCCATCTCGTTCAAGGGTCACGTGATCCCCCTCCAACTATTCTTTTCAAAAGATGATCAGTGCTAGACAACCATTTTCAGGTCTTGCCATAGATTTTGATCAGCCACTCAGAAACATTCATTGTCTTCTTGGTAAGCAATGTTACGGAAATGTATACTGTGAGAGACTTTGTCATTTCTTTAAAAAAAATCGTCTTCATTTAATATCAATCAATTTTCGCAATAATGAAGCTAGTCAACCCAACATTCTTGACTGTTGGGCCGAGCACCCAAACCTTTACAGACAATGCAGAGTTCTTATATAGCTGACACTAAAAATGTTTAGTCACGGCTGGTTCCACCCCTCCCATGCTGAATGGGGTGCATCACAAGCCATCCTGAGTGCATCCTGTGGTCATCTGCACCTGGTGTTTCAACCTGGCTCAGTTTCCCAGATGTCGGCATGGTGTTGAGACAACGGATTATGTTCCACCCCTCCCATGCTGATCGGGGTGCATCACAAGCCATCCTGAGTGCATCCTGTAGTCATCTGCACCTGGTATTTCAACCTGGCTCAGTTTCCCAGATGTCGGGATGGTGTTGAGACAACGGATTATGTTCTACCCCTCCAGGCTGTCTCTATCCCGGTTACACACCGCCACATCTTATCTCTGGAAAGCAGTCTTTAGGTTTTATTATCAAGTCAACCGTCAGCTAAAGCCCTAGAGGCTAGACTCAACCTGCAGACACAGATGAGAGTACTCATCAAAGCTATTCAATGCATAAACAGTATTATATCATCATCTTGTAATTTTGCTCTCACAACAACTCCAGTGTAGATTTGGCCTTGTGTTTTAAAAAGGTTATTGTCCTGCTGAAAGGTGAATTCAAGTGAGTTCAAAAACAGAATGCATTTTATGGAATATTTGTATTCTGTCTGTTAGGTTCGTATTGTGCAGTAACTACATTGTAGTTGATCCATCCTCAGTTTTCTCCTATCACAGCCATTCAACTTTGTAACTGTTTTAAAGTCACCATTGGCCTCATCTACCAATAGGTCCCCTCCGTTGCGATGCATTGGAAAACCTCCCTGGTGTTTCTGGTTGAATAAAGTGTTTGAAATTCACTTCTCGACTGAGGGACCTTTCCGATAATTGTATATGTGTGGGGTACAGAGATGAGGTAGTCATTCAGAAATCATGTTAAACACACAGAGTGCAACTTGTGTAACTTGTTAAGCACATTTTTACTCCTGAACTGATTTACCATCACAAAGGGGTTGAATACTTATCAACTCAAGACATTTCAGCTTTTCATTTTGATTTAATTTGTGAACATTTTGGAAAAACATAATTCCACTTTGACATTATTATTGCTGTGTTTAGGCCAGTGACAAGAAATGTTAGTGTATCCGTCTGTAACACAACAAAATGTGGACAAAGGGGTGTGAATACTTTCTGAAGGCACTGTATATCTTCACACTTCCATGAATGTGCCGGTGAAGTATAGGAAATAGATGGAAACATGTTGTTCCTCTCGGAGAAAAGGACACGTTATTAGTCATGTACAGTACAGTAGAATGTCAAGATAACAGTAGAATGTCAAGATAACACACAGTAGAATGTCCAGATAACACACAGCAGAATGTCAAGATAACACAGCAGAATGTCAAGATAACACACAGTAGAATGTCAAGGTAACACAGCAGAATGTCAAGATAACACACAGTAGAATGTCAAGATAACACACAGTAGAATGTCAAGATAACATACAGTAGAATGTCAAGATAACACACAGTAGAATGTCCAGATAACACAGTAGAATGTCAAGATAACACACAGTAGAATGTCAAGATAACACAGTAGAATGTCAAGATAACACACAGTAGAATGTCAAGATAACACACAGTAGAATGTCAAGATAACACACAGCAGAATGTCAAGATAACACACAGTAGAATGTCAAGATAACACACAGTAGAATGTCAAGATAACACAGTAGAATGTCAAGATAACACACAGTAGAATGTCAAGATAACACACAGCAGAATGTCAAGATAACACACAGTAGAATGTCAAGATAACACAGTAGAATGTCAAGATAACACACAGCAGAATGTCAAGATAACACACAGCAGAATGTCAAGATAACACACAGCAGAATGTCAAGATAACACAGCAGAATGTCAAGATAACACACAGCAGAATGTCAAGATAACACACAGTAGAATGTCAAGATAACACACAGTAGAATGTCAAGATAACACAGCAGAATGTCAAGATAACACACAGCAGAATGTCAAGATAACACACAGCAGAATGTCAAGATAACACACAGTAGAATGTCAAGATAACACACAGTAGAATGTCCAGATAACACACAGTAGAATGTCAAGATAACACACAGTAGAATGTCAAGATAACACACAGTAGAATGTCCAGATAACACACAGTAGAATGTCCAGATAACACACAGTAGAATGTCAAGATAACACACAGCAGAATGTCAAGATAACACACAGCAGAATGTCAAGATAACACAGCAGAATGTCAAGATAACACACAGTAGAATGTCAAGATAACACACAGCAGAATGTCAAGATAACACACAGCAGAATGTCAAGATAACATACAGTAGAATGTCAAGATAACACAGTAGAATGTCAAGATAACACACAGTAGAATGTCAAGATAACACACAGTAGAATGTCAAGATAACACACAGTAGAATGTCAAGATAACACAGCAGAATGTCAAGATAACACACAGCAGAATGTCAAGATAACATACAGTAGAATGTCAAGATAACACAGTAGAATGTCAAGATAACACAGCAGAATGTCAAGATAACACACAGTAGAATGTCAAGATAACACACAGCAGAATGTCAAGATAACACAGTAGAATGTCAAGATAACACACAGCAGAATGTCAAGATAACACACAGTAGAATGTCAAGATAACACAGCAGAATGTCAAGATAACACACAGCAGAATGTCAAGATAACACACAGCAGAATGTCAAGATAACAGTAGAATGTCAAGATAACAGTAGAATGGCAAGATAACAGTAGAATGTCAAGATAACAGTAGAATGGCAAGATAACAGTAGAATGTCAAGATAACACAGTAGAATGTCAAGATAACACAGTAGAATGGCAAGATAACAGTAGAATGTCAAGATAACAGTAGAATGTCAAGATAACAGTAGAATGGCAAGATAACAGTAGAATGTCAAGATAACAGTAGAATGTCAAGATAACAGTAGAATGTCAAGATAACAGTAGAATGTCAAGATAACACAGTAGAATGTCAAGATAACAGTAGAATGTCAAGATAACACACAACAGAATGTCAAGATAACACAGCAGAATGTCAAGATAACACAGTAGAATGGCAAGATAACACAGTAGAATGTCAAGATAACACACAGCAGAATGTCAAGATAACACAGTAGAATGTCAAGATAACACAGTAGAATGTCAAGATAACACAGTAGAATGTCAAGATAACACACAGTAGAATGGCAAGATAACATACAGCAGTGTACTGTGTATTTTTGCTTAAGGTTCTCACAGTTTTTTTCCCCACCAACGCAGGTGACAGTTGCTCCTCCAGCTCACACTCCTTCACATTGGTCCTGTACAGACATACCATGAAGTACAACATTAACCATAACATGAGCAAAGTAGAGTTGTGTGAACTTTCTGTAGATATCTAGACTACCACACACTTGATCAAATTGGAGTGTCGAGGTGAAACACTAATGCGTGCAGTTTACCATTACTTTCACAGGTTATGTGCAATGAAACTAGCTAGACCCATTCAGGATCTAACCGTTCAGGTAGAATGTCACGACTGCCACCGAAGGTGGTTCCTCTTCCTGTTCGGGCGGCGCTCGGCGGTCGTCGTCGCCAGTTTACGAGCTGCCACCGATCCCTTTTCTTTTTTGTTAGGTTTTGTCTGTCTTGTTGTCACCTGTGTCTAGTTTAGGTTAATCAGAGGGGTATTTATTCTCGCCCTACCCTCTAGGTTTTGTCTGTCTTGTTGTCACCTGTGTCTAGTTTAGGTTAATCAGAGGGGTATTTATTCTCGCCCTACCCTCTAGGTTTTGTCTGTCTTGTTGTCACCTGTGTCTAGCTTAGGTTAATCAGAGGGGTCACCCTCTAGGTTTTGTCTGTCTTGTTGTCACCTGTGTCTAGTTTAGGTTAATCAGAGGGGTATTTATTCTCACCCTACCCTCTAGGTTTTGTCTGTCTTGTTGTCACCTGTGTCTAGTTTAGGTTAATCAGAGGGGTATTTATTCTCGCCCTACCCTCTAGGTTTTGTCTGTCTTGTTGTCACCTGTGTCTAGCTTAGGTTAATCAGAGGGGTATTTATTCTCACCCTACCCTCTAGGTTTTGTCTGTCTTGTTGTCACCTGTGTCTGGTTTAGGTTAATCAGAGGGGTATTTATTCTCTCCCTACCCTCTAGGTTTTGTCTGTCTTGTTGTCACCTATGTCTAGTTTAGGTTAATCAGAGGGGTATTTATTCTCGCCCTACCCTCTAGGTTTTGTCTGTCTTGTTGTCACCTGTGTCTAGTTTAGGTTAATCAGAGGGGTATTTATTCTCTCCCTACCCTCTAGGTTTTGTCTGTCTTGTTGTCACCTATGTCTAGTTTAGGTTAATCAGAGGGGTATTTATTCTCGCCCTACCCTCTAGGTTTTGTCTGTCTTGTTGTCACCTGTGTCTAGTTTAGGTTAATCAGAGGGGTATTTATTCTCACCCTACCCTCTAGGTTTTGTCTGTCTTGTTGTCACCTGTGTCTGGTTTAGGTTAATCAGAGGGGTATTTATTCTCTCCCTACCCTCTAGGTTTTGTCTGTCTTGTTGTCACCTGTGTCTAGTTTAGGTTAATCAGAGGGGTATTTATTCTCGCCCTACCCTCTAGGTTTTGTCTGTCTTGTTGTCACCTATGTCTAGTTTAGGTTAATCAGAGGGGTATTTATTCTCGCCCTACCCGTTAGGTTTTGTCTGTCCTGTTGTCACCTGTGTCTAGTTTAGGTTAATCAGAGGGGTATTTATTCTCGCCCTACCTCTAGGTTTTGTCTGTCTTGTTGTCACCTGTGTCTAGTTTAGGTTAATCAGAGGGGTATTTATTCTCGCCCTACCCTCTAGGTTTTGTCTGTCTTGTTGTCACCTGTGTCTGGTTTAGGTTAATCAGAGGAGTATTTATTCTCTCCCTACCCTCTAGGTTTTGTCTGTCTTGTTGTCAGCTGTGTCTAGTTTAGGTTAA
Organism: Oncorhynchus nerka; assembly: GCF_034236695.1. Taxonomy (NCBI): domain Eukaryota; kingdom Metazoa; phylum Chordata; class Actinopteri; order Salmoniformes; family Salmonidae; genus Oncorhynchus; species Oncorhynchus nerka. The sequence continues at coordinate 8,339,352 of NC_088402.1, forward strand.
TCAGAGGGGTATTTATTCTCTCCCTAACCTCTAGGTTTTGTCTGTCTTGTTGTCACCTGTGTCTAGTTTAGGTTAATCAGAGGGGTATTTATTCTCGCCCTACCCTCTAGGTTTTGTCTGTCTTGTTGTCACCTGTGTCTAGTTTAGGTTAATCAGAGGGGTATTTATTCTCTCCCTACCCTCTAGGTTTTGTCTGTCTTGTTGTCACCTGTGTCTGGCTCAGGTTAATCAGAGGGGTATTTATTCTCACCCTACCCTCTAGGTTTTGTCTGTCTTGTTGTCACCTGTGTCTGGTTTAGGTTAATCAGAGGGGTATTTATTCTCTCCTTACCCTCTAGGTTTTGTCTGTCTTGTTGTCACCTATGTCTAGTTTAGGTTAATCAGAGGGGTATTTATTCTCGCCCTACACTCTAGGTTTTGTCTGTCTTGTTGTCACCTGTGTCTAGTTTAGGTTAATCAGAGGGGTATTTATTCTCTCCCTACCCTCTAGGTTTTGTCTGTCTTGTTGTCACCTATGTCTAGTTTAGGTTAATCAGAGGGGTATTTATTCTTGCCCTACCCTCTAGGTTTTGTCTGTCTTGTTGTCACCTGTGTCTAGTTTAGGTTAATCAGAGGGGTATTTATTCTCACCCTACCCTCTAGGTTTTGTCTGTCTTGTTGTCACCTGTGTCTGGTTTAGGCTAATCAGAGGGGTTTTATTCTCTCCCTACCCTCTAGGTTTTGTCTGTCTTGTTGTCACCTGTGTCTAGTTTAGGTTAATCAGAGGGGTATTTATTCTCGCCCTACCCTCTAGGTTTTGTCTGTCTTGTTGTCACCTATGTCTAGTTTAGGTTAATCAGAGGGGTATTTATTCTCGCCCTACCCGTTAGGTTTTGTCTGTCCTGTTGTCACCTGTGTCTAGTTTAGGTTAATCAGAGGGGTATTTATTCTCGCCCTACCTCTAGGTTTAGTCTGTCTTGTTGTCACCTGTGTCTAGTTTAGGTTAATCAGAGGGGTATTTATTCTCGCCCTACCCTCTAGGTTTTGTCTGTCTTGTTGTCACCTGTGTCTGGTTTAGGTTAATCAGAGGAGTATTTATTCTCTCCCTACCCTCTAGGTTTTGTCTGTCTTGTTGTCAGCTGTGTCTAGTTTAGGTTAATCAGAGGGGTATTTATTCTCTCCCTAACCTCTAGGTTTTGTCTGTCTTGTTGTCACCTGTGTCTAGTTTAGGTTAATCAGAGGGGTATTTATTCTCGCCCTACCCTCTAGGTTTTGTCTGTCTTGTTGTCACCTGTGTCTGGTTTAGATTAATCAGAGGGGTATTTTCTCTCCCTACCCTCTAGGTTTTGTCTGTCTTGTTGTCACCTGTGTCTGGTTTAGGTTAATCAGAGGGGTATTTATTCTCTCCCTACCCTCTAGGTTTTGTCTGTCTTGTTGTCACCTGTGTCTAGTTTAGGTTAATCAGAGGGGTATTTATTCTCGCCCTACCCTCTAGGTTTTGTCTGTCTTGTTGTCACCTGTGTCTGGTTTAGGTTAATCAGAGGGGTATTTATTCTCTCCCTACCCTCTAGGTTTTGTCTGTCTTGTTGTCACCTGTGTCTGGTTTAGGTTAATCAGAGGAGTATTTATTCTCTCCCTACCCTCTAGGTTTTGTCTGTCTTGTTGTCAGCTGTGTCTAGTTTAGGTTAATCAGAGGGGTATTTATTCTCTCCCTAACCTCTAGGTTTTGTCTGTCTTGTTGTCACCTGTGTCTAGTTTAGGTTAATCAGAGGGGTATTTATTCTCGCCCTACCCTCTAGGTTTTGTCTGTCTTGTTGTCACCTGTGTCTGGTTTAGATTAATCAGAGGGGTATTTTCTCTCCCTACCCTCTAGGTTTTGTCTGTCTTGTTGTCACCTGTGTCTGGTTTAGGTTAATCAGAGGGGTATTTATTCTCTCCCTACCCTCTAGGTTTTGTCTGTCTTGTTGTCACCTGTGTCTAGTTTAGGTTAATCAGAGGGGTATTTATTCTCGCCCTACCCTCTAGGTTTTGTCTGTCTTGTTGTCACCTATGTCTAGTTTAGGTTAATCAGAGGGGTATTTATTCTTGCCCTACCCTCTAGGTTTTGTCTGTCTTGTTGTCACCTGTGTCTGGTTTAGGTTAATCAGAGGGGTATTTATTCTCTCCCTAACCTCTAGGTTTTGTCTGTCTTGTTGTCACCTGTGTCTAGTTTAGGTTAATCAGAGGGGTATTTATTCTCGCCCTACCCTCTAGGTTTTGTCTGTCTTGTTGTCACCTATGTCTAGTTTAGGTTAATCAGAGGGGTATTTATTCTTGCCCTACCCTCTAGGTTTTGTCTGTCTTGTTGTCACCTGTGTCTGGTTTAGGTTAATCAGAGGGGTATTTATTCTCTCCCTACCCTCTAGGTTTTGTCTGTCTTGTTGTCACCTGTGTCTAGTTAGTTTAGGTTAATCAGAGGGGTATTTATTCTCGCCCTACCCGTTAGGTTTTTCTGTCCTGTTGTCACCTGTGTCTAGTTTAGGTTAATCAGAGGGGTATTTATTCTCGCCCTACCTCTAGGTTTTGTGCGGGATTGTTTTTGTATCTGTCATTGGTTTGGGGTTGTGTTTTGTTTGTTTGTTGAACAGGTGTTTTTACTCCATCTGATCAACAGTCTAACATCCCATTACTCCATCTGACCAGTCTGATCTGCTATAACAACTATTGAATCTGAAACAGGAGAATTACTATCAGAACCCAAAATAATAAATCAAAGATTCTCCTGCTTCTTTAAAGAACTGTAAAGAATTCTGAAGAACGGTAAAGAATTCTGAAGAACTGTAAAGAGTTCTGAAGAACTGTAAAGAATTCTGAAGAACGGTAAAGAGTTCTGAAGAACTGTAAAGAATTCTGAACTGTAAAGAATTCTGATGGTAGACATCAAGCCAGACCATTTCATTGCTAAACAAATTAAAGAACTCCTCTTCTCTCAGGAGAAGAAGCCGCCCCGGCTGGAAGCCCAAATCTCTCTCAATGGTTAGTGGTTAGAGTGTTGGACTTGTAACCGTAGAGGTTAAAGAGATCAAATCCCCGAGCTGACAAGGACACTATTCCCCGGTAGGCCATCATTGAAAATAAGAATTTGTTCTTAACTGACTTGCCTAGTTAAATAAAGTACAAATAAAAAATGAACTCAGAAGGGCATTGGATAGCATGAATAAAGGCACATCTCCTGGATGGGATGGTACTCCCCCTGATGTCTATTTTGCAATCATGTAGGATCACTATTTTGCTAGAAATGATTAACACAGCCGCTCACAACATTTAATTTGGGAGAGATGTGAATACAGCGCTCATTTTAATTTAGCTGAACGTGTTATTTAATGATGACAGCTCCTTGAATCTCTCAATCAATCCGAGAGAATTCCTGCTCGCAGGCAGCATTGCCGGAGGCAGCACTGGCTCTGAGATAGAAATCCCCTCTCTCTCTCCAATTTAACCAGTGGATACAGTTACTATTAGAAGTTAAAACATTATAATGATCAACAGGGAGAATGACTGGTGCTATAATCAAGGAATACTTGAGGCCTGGATAAATATATTTTATATCTATAAAGAACAATCTCATCTAAAGCCCAAAGCATAAATGGAAACGAAATACAGCTCTGGAAAAAAATGTTGAGACCACTGCAAAATGATTAGTTTCTCTGGTTTTACTATTTATAAGTATATGTTTGGGTAAAATGAATATATTTGTTTTATTCTTTAAATTACTGACAACATTTTTCCCAAATTCCAAATGAACAATATTGTCATTTAGAGCATTTATTTGTAGAAAATTACAATTCGTCAAAATAACAAAAAGAAAGATGCAGTGTTGTCAGACCTCAAACAATGCAAAGAAAATAAGTTCATATTCCTTTTTAAACAACAGAACACTAATATTTTATCTGAGGAAGAGTTCAGAAATCAATATTTGGTGGAATAACCCTGATTTTCAATCCCAGCTTTCCTGCGTCTTGGCCTGCATTCCGCCAGTCTTTCACATTGATGTTGGGGGACTTTATGACACTCCTGGTGCAACAATTCAAGCAGCTTGGCTTTGTTTGATGGCTTGTGACCGTCCATCTTCCTCTTGATCACATTCCAGAGGTTTTCAATGGGGTTCAGGTCTGGAGATTGGGCTGGCCATGACAGGGTCTTGATCTGGTGGTTTTCAATGGGGTTCAGGTCTGGAGATTGGGCTGGCCATGACAGGGTCTTGATCTGGTGGTTTTCAATGAGGTTCAGGTCTGGAGATTGGGCTGGCCATGACAGGGTCTTGATCTGGTGGTTTTCAATGGGGTTCAGGTCTGGAGATTGGGCTGGCCATGACAGGGTCTTGATCTGGTGGTTTTCAATGAGGTTCAGGTCTGGAGATTGGGCTGGCCATGACAGGGTCTTGATCTGGTGGTTTTCAATGAGGTTCAGGTCTGGAGATTGGGCTGGCTATGACAGGGTCTTGATCTGGTGGTTTTCAGTGGGGTTCAGGTCTGGAGATTGGGCTGGCTATGACAGGGTCTTGATCTGGTGGTTTTCAATGGGGTTCAGGTCTGGAGATTTGGCTGGCTATGACAGGGACTTGATCTGGTGGTCCTCCATCCACACCTTGATTGACCTGGCTGTGTGGCATGGAGCATTGCCCTGCTGGAAAAACCAATCCTCAGAGTTGGGGAACATTGTCAGAGCAGAAGGAAGCAAGTTTTCTTCCAGAATAACCTTGTACGTGGCTTGATTCATGCGTCCTTCACAAAGACAAATCTGCCCGATTCCAGCCTTGCTGAAGCACCCCCAGATCATCACCAATCCTCCACCAAATGTCACAGTGGGTGAGAGACCTACAATCCACAAAGTCTCGCACCCACTGTGAAATTTAGTGGAAGATCTGTCTAGATCTACAGTGTCTAGAGTATCTAGATCTACAGTGTCTAGAGTATCTAGATCTACAGTATCTAGAGTGTACAGTGTCTAGTGTCTAGAGTGTCTAGATCAACAGTGTCTAGAGTGTCTAGATCTAGTGTCTAGAGTGTCTAGATATACAGTGCCTAGGGTGTCTAGATATACAGTGTCTAGAGTGTCTAAATCTACCGTGTCTAGAGTGTCTAGCTCTACAGTGTCTAGAGTGTCTAGCTCTACAGTGTCTAGAGTGTCTAGCTCTACAGTGTCTAGAGTGTCTAGCTCTACAGTGTCTAGAGTGTCTAGCTCTAGAGTGTCTAGCTCTACAGTGTCTAGAGTGCCTAGATATACAGTATCTAGAGTGTCTAGATCTACAGTGTCTAGATCTACAGTGTCTAGAGTGTCTAGTGTGTCTCGATATACAGTGTCTAGATCTATAGTGCCTAGAGTGTCTGGATCTATAGTGCATAGAGTGTCTAGCTCTACAGTGTCTAGAGTGTCTAGCTCTACAGTGTCTAGAGTGTCTAGCTCTAGAGTGTCTTGCTCTACAGTGTCTAGAGTGTCTAGCTCTACAGTGTCTAGAGTGTCTAGCTCTACAGTGTCTAGAGTGTCTAGCTCTACAGTGTCTAGAGTGTCTAGATGTACTGTGTCTAGATATTCAGTGTCTAGAGTATCTAGATATACAGTGTCTAGAGTATCTAGATATACAGTGTCTAGAGTATCTAGATATACAGTGTCTAGAGTGTCTAGATCTACAGTGTCTAGTGTCTAGCTCTACAGTGTCTAGCTCTACAGTGTCTAGATATACAGTATCTAGAGTGTCTAGATCTACTGTGTCTAGATATACAGTGTCTAGAGTGGCTAGATATACAGTGTCTAGAGTGGCTAGATCTACAGTGTCTAGCTCTACAGTGTCTAGAGTGCCTAGATATACAGTATCTAGAGTGTCTAGATCTACAGTGTCTAGAGTGTCTAGTGTGTCTCGATATACAGTGTCTAGATCTATAGTGCCTAGAGTGTCTGGATCTATAGTGCATAGAGTGTCTAGCTCTACAGTGTCTAGCTCTACAGTGTCTAGAGTGTCTAGCTCTACAGTGTCTAGCTCTACAGTGTCTAGAGTGTCTAGCTCTACAGTGTCTAGAGTGTCTAGCTCTACAGTGTCTAGAGTGTCTAGCTCTACAGTGTCTAGAGTGTCTAGATATATAGTATCTAGAGTGTCTAGATGTACTGTGTCTAGATATTCAGTGTCTAGAGTATCTAGATATACAGTGTCTAGAGTGTCTAAATCTACCATGTCTAGAGTGTCTAGCTCTACAGTGTCTAGAGTGTCTAGCTCTACAGTGTCTAGAGTGTCTAGCTCTACAGTGTCTAGAGTGTCTAGCTCTACAGTGTCTAGAGTGCCTAGATATACAGTATCTAGAGTGTCTAGATCTACAGTGTCTAGAGTGTCTAGTGTGTCTCGATATACAGTGTCTAGATCTATAGTGCCTAGAGTGTCTGGATCTATAGTGCATAGAGTGTCTAGCTCTAGAGTGTCTAGCTCTACAGTGTCTAGAGTGTCTAGCTCTAGAGTGTCTTGCTCTACAGTGTCTAGAGTGTCTAGCTCTACAGTGTCTAGAGTGTCTAGCTCTACAGTGTCTAGAGTGTCTAGATGTACTGTGTCTAGATATTCAGTGTCTAGAGTATCTAGATATACAGTGTCTAGAGTATCTAGATATACAGTGTCTAGAGTATCTAGATCTACAGTGTCTAGAGTGTCTAGATCTACAGTGTCTAGTGTCTAGATCTACAGTGTCTAGAGTGTCTAGATCTACAGTGTCTAGAGTGTCTAGCTCTACAGTGTCTAGATATACAGTATCTAGAGTGTCTAGATCTACTGTGTCTAGAGTGTCTAGATCTACAGTGTAGAGTGGCTAGATATACAGTGTCTAGAGTGGCTAGATCTACAGTGTCTAGCTCTACAGTGTCTAGAGTGCCTAGATATACAGTATCTAGAGTGTCTAGATCTACAGTGTCTAGATCTACAGTGTCTAGAGTGTCTAGTGTGTCTCGATATACAGTGTCTAGATCTATAGTGCCTAGAGTGTCTGGATCTATAGTGCATAGAGTGTCTAGCTCTACAGTGTCTAGCTCTACAGTGTCTAGAGTGTCTAGCTCTACAGTGTCTAGAGTGTCTAGCTCTACAGTGTCTAGAGTGTCTAGCTCTACAGTGTCTAGAGTGTCTAGATGTACTGTGTCTAGATATTCAGTGTCTAGAGTATCTAGATATACAGTGTCTAGAGTGTCTAGATCTACAGTGTCTAGAGTGTCTAGATCTACAGTGTCTAGAGTGTCTAGCTCTACAGTGTCTAGATATACAGTATCTAGAGTGTCTAGATCTACTGTGTCTAGATATACAGTGTCTAGAGTGTCTAGATCTACAGTGTCTAGAGTGGCTAGATATACAGTATCTAGAGTGTCTAGATCTACAGTGTCTAGATCTACAGTGTGTCTCGATATACAGTGTCTAGATCTATAGTGCCTAGAGTGTCTGGATCTATAGTGCATAGAGTGTCTAGCTCTACAGTGTCTAGCTCTACAGTGTCTAGAGTGTCTAGCTCTACAGTGTCTAGCTCTACAGTGTCTAGAGTGTCTAGCTCTAGAGTGTCTTGCTCTACAGTGTCTAGAGTGTCTAGCTCTACAGTGTCTAGAGTGTCTAGATGTACTGTGTCTAGATATACAGTGTCTAGAGTGTCTAGATATACAGTGTCTAGAGTGTCTAGCTCTACAGTGTCTAGCTCTACAGTGTCTAGATATACAGTATCTAGAGTGTCTAGATCTACTGTGTCTAGATATACAGTGTCTAGAGTGTCTAGATCTACAGTGTCTAGAGTGGCTAGATATACAGTGTCTAGAGTGTCTAGATCTACAGTGTCTAGATCTACAGTGTCTAGAGTGTCTAGATATACAGTGTCTAGATCTACAGTGTCTAGAGTGTCTAGATCTACAGTGTCTAGAGTGTCTAGATCTACAGTGTCTAGAGTGTCTAGATCTACAGTGTCTAGAGTGTCTAGCTCTACAGTGTCTAGCTCTACAGTGTCTAGAGTGTCTAGCTCTACAGTGTCTAGAGTGTCTAGATATACAGTGTCTAGAGTATCTAGATATACAGTGTCTAGAGTGGCTAGATATACAGTGTCTAGAGTGTCTAGATATACAGTGTCTAGAGTGTCTAGATCTACAGTGTCTAGATCTACAGTGTCTAGAGTGTCTAGATATACAGTATCTAGAGTGTCTAGATCTACAGTGTCTAGATATACAGTGTCTAGAGTGTCTAGTGTGTCTCGATATACAGTGTCTAGATCTATAGTGCCTAGAGTGTCTGGATCTATAGTGCATAGAGTGTCTAGGTCTAGAGTGTCTAGCTCTAGAGTGTCTAGCTCTACAGTGTCTAGAGTGCCTAGATATACAGTATCTAGAGTGTCTAGATCTACAGTGTCTAGATCTACAGTGTCTAGAGTGTCTAGTGTGTCTCGATATACAGTGTCTAGATCTATAGTGCCTAGAGTGTCTGGATCTATAGTGCATAGAGTGTCTAGCTCTACAGTGTCTAGAGTGTCTAGCTCTAGAGTGTCTTGCTCTACAGTGTCTAGAGTGTCTAGCTCTACAGTGTCTAGAGTGTCTAGCTCTACAGTGTCTAGATGTACTGTGTCTAGATATTCAGTGTCTAGAGTATCTAGATATACAGTGTCTAGAGTATCTAGATATACAGTGTCTAGAGTATCTAGATATACAGTGTCTAGAGTGTCTAGATCTACAGTGTCTAGCTCTACAGTGTCTAGCTCTACAGTGTCTAGATATACAGTATCTAGAGTGTCTAGATCTACTGTGTCTAGATATACAGTGTCTAGAGTGGCTAGATATACAGTGTCTAGAGTGGCTAGATCTACAGTGTCTAGCTCTACAGTGTCTAGAGTGCCTAGATATACAGTATCTAGAGTGTCTAGATCTACAGTGTCTAGAGTGTCTAGTGTGTCTCGATATACAGTGTCTAGATCTATAGTGCCTAGAGTGTCTGGATCTATAGTGCATAGAGTGTCTAGCTCTACAGTGTCTAGCTCTACAGTGTCTAGAGTGTCTAGCTCTACAGTGTCTAGCTCTACAGTGTCTAGCTCTACAGTGTCTAGCTCTACAGTGTCTAGAGTATCTAGATATACAGTGTCTAGAGTATCTAGATATACAGTGTCTAGAGTATCTAGATATACAGTGTCTAGAGTGTCTAGATCTACAGTGTCTAGTGTCTAGCTCTACAGTGTCTAGATATACAGTCTCTAGAGTGTCTAGATCTACTGTGTCTAGATATACAGTGTCTAGAGTGGCTAGATATACAGTGTCTAGATATACAGTGTCTAGAGTGTCTAGATATACAGTGTCTAGAGTGGCTAGATATACAGTGTCTAGAGTGGCTAGATATACAGTGTCTAGAGTGGCTAGATCTACAGTGTCTAGCTCTACAGTGTCTAGAGTGTCTAGCTCTAGAGTGTCTAGCTCTACAGTGTCTAGAGTGCCTAGATATACAGTATCTAGAGTGTCTAGATCTACAGTGTCTAGATCTATAGTGCCTAGAGTGTCTGGATCTATAGTGCATAGAGTGTCTAGCTCTACAGTGTCTAGCTCTAGAGTGTCTAGCTCTACAGTGTCTAGCGTGTCTAGCTCTACAGTGTCTAGAGTGTCTAGCTCTACAGTGTCTAGAGTGTCTAGATATATAGTATCTAGAGTGTCTAGATGTACTGTGTCTAGATATTCAGTGTCTAGAGTATCTAGATATACAGTGTCTAGAGTATCTAGATATACAGTGTCTAGAGTGTCTAGATCTACAGTGTCTAGATCTACAGTGTCTAGAGTGTCTAGCTCTACTGTGTCTAGATATACAGTGTCTAGAGTGTCTAGATCTACAGTGTCTAGAGTGGCTAGCTATACAGTGTCTAGAGTGTCTAGCTCTACAGTGTCTAGTTCTACAGTGTCTAGCTCTACAGTGTCTAGATCTACAGTGTCTAGAGTGGCTAGATATACAGTGTCTAGAGTGTCTAGATCTACAGTGTCTAGATATACAGTGTCTAGAGTGGCTAGATATACAGTGTCTAGATATACAGTGTCTAGAGTGGCTAGATATACAGTGGCTAGATCTACAGTGTCTAGCTCTACAGTGTCTAGAGTGTCTAGCTCTAGAGTGTCTAGCTCTACAGTGTCTAGAGTGCCTAGATATACAGTATCTAGATTGTCTAGATCTACAGTGTCTAGCTCTACAGTGTCTAGAGTGTCTAGCTCTACAGTGTCTAGAGTGTCTAGCTCTACAGTGTCTAGAGTGTCTAGCTCTACAGTGTCTAGAGTGTCTAGCTCTACAGTGTCTAGAGTGTCTAGCTCTACAGTGTCTAGAGTATCTAGATATACAGTGTCTAGAGTATCTAGATATACAGTGTCTAGTGTCTAGATCTACAGTGTCTAGCTCTACAGTGTCTAGCTCTACAGTGTCTAGAGTGTCTAGCTCTACAGTGTCTAGAGTGTCTAGCTCTACAGTGTCTAGAGTGTCTAGCTCTACAGTGTCTAGAGTGTCTAGCTCTACAGTGTCTAGAGTGTCTAGATCTACTGTGTCTAGATATACAGTGTCTAGAGTGGCTAGATATAGAGTGGCTAGATATACAGTGTCTAGATATACAGTGTCTAGAGTGGCTAGATATACAGTGTCTAGAGTGGCTAGATATACAGTGTCTAGTGTGGCTAGATCTACAGTGTCTAGCTCTACAGTGTCTAGAGTGTCTAGCTCTAGAGTGTCTAGCTCTACAGTGTCTAGCGTGCCTAGATATACAGTATCTAGAGTGTCTAGATCTACAGTGTCTAGATCTACAGTGTCTAGAGTGTCTAGTGTGTCTCGATATACAGTGTCTAGATCTATAGTGTCTAGAGTGTCTAGATCTATAGTGCTAGAGTGTCTACAGTGTCTAGAGTGTCTAGCTCTACAGTGTCTAGCGTGTCTAGATCTACAGTGTCTAGAGTGTCTAGATCTACAGTGTCTAGAGTGTCTAGCTCTACAGTGTCTAGAGTGTCTAGCTCTACAGTGTCTAGAGTGTCTAGATATATAGTATCTAGAGTGTCTAGATGTACTGTGTCTAGATATTCAGTGTCTAGAGTATCTAGATATACAGTGTCTAGAGTGTCTAGATATACAGTGTCTAGAGTGTCTAGATATACAGTGTCTAGAGTGTCTAGCTCTACAGTGTCTAGAGTGTCTAGCTCTACAGTGTCTAGATATACAGTATCTAGAGTGTCTAGATCTACAGTGTCTAGAGTGGCTATACAGTGTCTAGAGTGTCTAGATCTACAGTGTCTAGAGTGTCTAGCTCTACAGTGTCTAGAGTGTCTAGCTCTACAGTGTCTAGAGTGTCTAGATATACAGTGTCTAGAGTGTCTAGATGTACTGTGTCTAGATATACAGTGTCTAGAGTATCTAGATATACAGTGTCTAGAGTGTCTAGATATACAGTGTCTAGAGTGTCTAGATCTACTGTGTCTAGATATACAGTGTCTAGAGTGTCTAGATCTACAGTGTCTAGAGTGGCTAGCTCTACAGTGTCTAGAGTGTCTAGATCTACAGTGTCTAGAGTGTCTAGATCTACAGTGTCTAGAGTGTCTAGATATACAGTGTCTAGAGTGTCTAGATATACAGTGTCTAGAGTGTCTAGATCTACAGTGTCTAGAGTGGCTAGATCTACAGTGTCTAGAGTGGCTAGATATACAGTGTCTAGATCTACAGTGTCTACTGTGTCTAGATCTACAGTGTCTAGAGTGTCTAGATCTACAGTGTCTAGAGTGTCTAGATCTACAGTGTCTAGAGTGTCTAGATCTACAGTGTCTAGAGTGTCTAGATCTACAGTGTCTAGAGTGTCTAGATCTACAGTGTCTAGATATACAGTGTCTAGAGTGTCTAGATATACAGTGTCTAGAGTGTCTAGATATACAGTGTCTAGAGTGTCTAGATATACAGTGTCTAGAGTGTCTAGATCTACAGTGTCTAGAGTGTCTAGATATACAGTGTCTAGAGTGTCTAGATATACAGTGTCTAGAGTGTCTAGATATACAGTGTCTAGAGTGTCTAGATATACAGTGTCTAGAGTGTCCACCTAGACTTCAGATAATAGGGCAAAGGTAAGCACTGTAGTTTCAATAGTTGACTTAAGTATCTTACAAAATCTGTATAAATGTATTTCAAGCACCCCTGAAAACAGACTTAGATTACACATTTCCTGGTTGTCTCACAACATGCAGTAAGCATGACTCTGGTAAACCAGTTTCCAAGGCAAATTCACCTCTTCTCTACATTTTACTCAAATCTGTCTGAACGATAGCATTACAATGTGGTTAAATGTTATTTTGTCAGACAGTTCCTCATTGAGCCATGAAGTGGCAGCATTGTCATGTTTCTAAATGTCTTTCAGAGGGCCAAGTGTTGTCCATGAAACACGTTACAAAGAAATAGTGAAAATAAATGCATCGACAGACTCAAAGTACAGTAAACACATCTGTAATTCCTGTATACAGAAATGCCAAACATAATCAGAACGGGTCAGACACGACCATGTACCCTGGCCAACTCCTTCCCTCCACAGACTGTTGTGAGATATCTGTGTTATATCCTATTGATCTGACCAACAGTCTAACATGCCATTACTCCATATGGTCAACAGTCAAACATCCCATTACTCCATCACACCTCTATATGACCAACAGTCTAACATCCCATTACTCCATATGGTCAACAGTCAAACATCCCATTACTCCATCACACCTCTATATGACCAACAGTCTAACATGCCATTACTCCATCACACCTCAATCTGACCAACAGTCAAACATCCCATTACTCCATCACACCTCTATCTGACCAACAGTCTAACATGACATTACTCCATCACACCTCTATCTGACCAACAGTCTAACATGCCATTACTCCATCACACCTCAATCTGACCAACAGTCTAACATGCCATTACTCCATCACACCTCAATCTGACCAACAGTCTAACATGCCATTACTCCATCACACCTCAATCTGACCAACAGTCTAACATGCCATTACTCCATATGGTCAACAGTCAAACATCCCATTACTCCATCACACCTCTATCTGACCAACAGTCTAACATCCCATTACTCCATCACAGCTCTATCTGACCAACAGTCTAACATCCCATTACTCCATCACACCTCTATCTGACTGATGCAGTTTGAAATTGTATTGGTCACATATACATATTTAACAGTTGTTACAGAGTGTAGCTAAATGCTTGTGTTCCTAGCTCCAACAGTACAGTAGTATCTAACTAAATGATTGTGTTTCCAGCTCCAACAGTACAGTAATATCTAACTAAATGATTGTGTTTCCTAGCTCCAACAGTACAGTAATATCTAACTAAATGATTGTGTTCCTAGCTCCAACAGTACAGTAATATCTAACTAAATGCTTGTGTTCCTAGCTCCAACAGTAATATCTAACTAAATGATTGTGTTTCCAGCTCCAACAGTGCAGTAGTATCTAACTAAATGATTGTGTTCCTAGCTCCAAAAGTACAGTAATATCTAACTAAATGCTTGTGTTCCTAGCTCCAACAGTGTAGTAATATCTAACTAAATTATTGTGTTCCTAGCTCCAACAGTAATATCTAACTAAATGCTTGTGTTCCTAGCTCCAAAAGTACAGTAATATATAACTAAATTATTGTGTTCCTAGCTCCAACAGTAATATCTAACTAAATGCTTGTGTTCCTAGCTCCAACAGTGCAGTAGTATCTAACTAAATGATTGTGTTCCTAGCTCCAACAGTGTAGTAGTATCTAACTAAATGCTTGTGTTCCTAGCTCCAACAGTAATATCTAACTAAATGCTTGTGTTCCTAGCTCCAACAGTAATATCTAACTAAATGCTTGTGTTCCTAGCTCCAACAGTGCAGTAATATCTAACTAAATGCTTGTGTTCCTAGCTCCAACAGTGCAGTAATATCTAACTAAATGATTGTCTTCCTTGCTCCAACAGTAATATCTAACTAAATGATTGTGTTTCTAGTTCCAACAGTACAGTAATATCTAACTAAATGCTTGTGTTCCTAGCTCCAAAAGTACAGTAATATCTAACTAAATTATTGTCTTCCTTGCTCCAACAGTCATATCTAACTAAATGCTTGTGTTCCTAGCTCCAACAGTAATATCTAACTAAATGCTTGTGTTCCTAGCTCCAACAGTGCAGTAATATCTAACTAAATGCTTGTGTTCCTAGCTCCAACAGTGCAGTAATATCTAACTAAATGCTTGTGTTCCTAGCTCCAACAGTACAGTAATATCTAACTAAATGCTTGTGTTCCTAGCTCCAACAGTAATATCTAACTAAATGCTTGTGTTCCTAGCTCCAACAGTAATATCTAACTAAATGCTTGTGTTCCTAGCTCCAACAGTACAGTAGTATCTAACTAAATGCTTGTGTTCCTAGCTCCAACAGTACAGTAATATCTAACTAAATGCTTGTGTTCCTAGCTCCAACAGTAATATCTAACTAAATGCTTGTGTTCCTAGCTCCAACAGTACAGTAGTATCTAACTAAATGCTTGTGTTCCTAGCTCCAACAGTACAGTAGTATCTAACTAAATGCTTGTGTTCCTAGCTCCAACAGTAATATCTAACTAAATGCTTGTGTTCCTAGCTCCAACAGTACAGTAATATCTAACTAAATGCTTGTGTTCCTAGCTCCAACAGTACAGTAGTATCTAACTAAATGCTTGTGTTCCTAGCTCCAACAGTAATATCTAACTAAATGCTTGTGTTCCTAGCTCCAACAGTACAGTAATATCTAACTAAATGCTTGTGTTCCTAGCTCCAACAGTACAGTAGTATCTAACTAAATGCTTGTGTTCCTAGCTCCAACAGTAATATCTAACTAAATGCTTGTGTTCCTAGCTCCAACAGTACAGTAGTATCTAACTAAATGCTTGTGTTCCTAGCTCCAACAGTACAGTAGTATCTAACTAAATGCTTGTGTTCCTAGCTCCAACAGTACAGTAATATCTAACTAAATGCTTGTGTTCCTAGCTCCAACAGTGCAGTAATATCTAACTAAATGCTTGTGTTCCTAGCTCCAACAGTACAGTAGTATCTAACTAAATGCTTGTGTTCCTAGCTCCAACAGTAATATCTAACTAAATGCTTGTGTTCCTAGCAGTAATATCTAACTAAACAGTACAGTAATATCTAACTAAATGCTTGTGTTCCTAGCTCCAACAGTACAGTAGTATCTAACTAAATGCTTGTGTTCCTAACTCCAACAGTAATATCTAACTAAATGCTTGTGTTCCTAGCTCCAACAGTACAGTAGTATCTAACTAAATGCTTGTGTTCCTAGCTCCAACAGTACAGTAGTATCTAACTAAATGCTTGTGTTCCTAGCTCCAACAGTACAGTAATATCTAACTAAATGCTTGTGTTCCTAGCTCCAACAGTGCGGTAATATCTAACTAAATGCTTGTGTTCCAACAGTACAGTAATATCTAACTAAATGCTTGTGTTCCTAGCTCCAACAGTGCAGTAATATCTAACTAAATGCTTGTGTTCCTAGCTCCAACAGTAATATCTAACTAAATGCTTGTGTTCCTAGCTCCAACAGTGTAGTAATATCTAACTAAATGATTGTGTTCCTAGCTCCAACAGTAATATCTAACTAAATGCTTGTGTTCCTAGCTCCAACAGTAATATCTAACTAAATGCTTGTGTTCCTAGCTCCAACAGTGTAGTAATATCTAACTAAATGCTTGTGTTCCTAGCTCCAACAGTGCAGTAATATCTAACTAAATGATTGTGTTCCTAGCTCCAACAGTAATATCTAACTAAATGCTTGTGTTCCTAGCTCCAACAGTAATATCTAACTAAATGCTTGTGTTCCTAGCTCCAACAGTGCAGTAATATCTAACTAAATGCTTGTGCTCCAACAGTGTAGTAATATCTAACTAAATGCTTGTGTTCCTAGCTCCAACAGTACAGTAGTATCTAACTAAATGCTTGTGTTCCTAGCTCCAACAGTGCAGTAGTATCTAACTAAATGCTTGTGTTCCAACAGTACAGTAATATCTAACTAAATGATTGTGTTCCTAGCTCCAACAGTGCAGTAATATCTAACTAAATGCTTGTGTTCCTAGCTCCAACAGTACAGTAATATCTAACTAAATGCTTGTGTTCCTAGCTCCAACGGTACAGTAATATCTAACTAAATGCTTGTGTTCCAACAGTACAGTAATATCTAACTAAATGATTGTCTTCCTAGCTCCAACAGTAATATCTAACTAAATGATTGTGTTCCTAGCTCCAACAGTAATATCTAACTAAATGCTTGTGTTCCTAGCTCCAACAGTAATATCTAACTAAATGCTTGTGTTCCTAGCTCCAACAGTGCAGTAGTATCTAACTAAATGCTTGTGTTCCAACAGTACAGTAATATCTGACTAAATGCTAGTGTTCCTAGCTCCAACAGTGCAGTAATATCTAACTAAATGCTTGTGTTCCTAGCTCCAACAGTACAGTAATATCTGACTAAATGATTGTGTTCCAACAGTACAGTAATATCTGACAAGTAATATCTAGCAGATGAGAGATGTCCAATAAGACCATAGCAGTCCTTAGAGATTCAGAAGATACCCAGAATCGGTTGAGGTCACACATAGTGCCTCAACCTACGCTCTCTGTGTTGCATTGATCTGTTATGATACCCAAAGCTCCAACCTGCATTACTCAGCATTTGTCCAAAATGGCCCCCTATTCCCTACATGGTGCACTCCTTTTGACCAGGGCTCTAATGGTCTTGGTCTAAAGTAGTGCTCTTTATAGGGAATAGGGTTCAAATTGGGACTTTACCCTCTTATTCCAAGGCGCAGTTAGGGTGATAAAATCAGAACACCATTTGCTAGTCCTGGTCTAACTGGCGCCGCGGTGATCTAACGACACCGCTGGGATGCGCCTGGTTGTCAACGGTGATTGACCGTTAATCGTATGTTTTTTATTTCCGTGGGGGGTTGGAGGGGCAAGAGAAGAAAGAGCCTGCTGGCTGCACTATACCAACCCACAACAGCAGAGAGGTACAGTGTTTTAGAGTAGAGAGATTCGTCCTTTTTGAGGTCTGTTCGGTTTCAGTTCTGTTATTAAAAAAATTGAATCACGGTTTTCGAATTGGATTTTTTATGTTATGTTATTGAAATGATTTTAGAGCTTCAAAATGGAAATTACAAAGCCAAAAATAGTGAACATTCAATTGCCAAAACATTGAAAACATTCCATGGTCTCTGTCAGGTCCACATTTTGTAGACATCAATAGAAAAACAGGAAATGACTATAAAATAATTAAATATTTCACTTGTGTATATTACTTAGTTTTTATTTGATGACTTTATTATGTTTTATTCCTTACAGTAATCTTCTCATCTCTGCTCAGACTTTAGCAGCCAAACAGCCAGACAATGCTCTGTGCTTCCTATACTGTACTGTCTTTGAGTCATCCTATTTAGCTGGTCAAGTAGCAAGCTGACCTCTCATGTGGTCTGTGTGTAGGATATCTGTCTCTGTCTGAGCCGCAACAAACAGGCGCAATGGATTATGGTCATTGCAGTTAATTTTCTCTATTTTTACTATTTTCTACATTGTAGAATATTAGTGAAGACATTAAAACTATGAAATAACATATGGAATCATGTAGTAACCAAAAAAGTGTTAAACAAATCAAAATACAGTTTATATTTGAGATTCGTCAAAGTAGCCACACTTTGCCTTGACAGCTTTGAACACCCTTGGCATTCTCTCAACCAGCTTCATGAGGTAGTAAACTGGAATGCATTTCAATCAAGGATTAGCCCCCCTTTTTTTAAATTTTCGCCTAAAATGACATACCCAAATATAACTACCTGTAGCTCAGGCCCTGAATCTTGGTACCATTTAAAAGGAAACACTTTGAATTTTATGGAAATGTGAAAGGAATGTAGTTGAATATAACACAATAGATCTGTTAAAATATAATACAAAGAATAAACAACCATTCCTTGTATTTTTTTGTACAATCATATTTGAAATGCAAGAGAAAGGCCAGGTGCAATTTAGATTTTAGCCAACAAATGGCATCAGTGTATGTAGACATTTTTAGACTGATCCAATGGACCATTACATTTCTGTACAAAATATTGTGTCAAGACTCCCCAAATGTGCCTTATTTGTTTATTAATAACTTTTCATGTTCAAAATTGTGCACTTTCCTCAAACAATAACATGGCATTCATTCACTGTAATAAGTACTGTAAATTGGATATTGCAGTTAGATAAACAAGAATGTAAGCTTTCTGCCAATATCAGATATGTCTGTATCCTGAAGTTTTAACAGGTGTGCCTAGTTAAAAGTTAATTTGTGGAATTTCTTTCCTTCTTAACCTCTTGAAGCTAGGGGGCACTATTTTTATGTTTGGAAAAATAATGTTCCCAAAGTAAACAGCCTATTTCTCATGACCAGATGCTAGAATATGCATATAATTGACAGATTAGGATAGAAAACACTCTAAAGTTTCCAAAACTGTAAAAATATTGTCTGTGAGTATAATAGAACTGATATTGCAGGCGAAAGCCTGAGGATAATCCAATCAGGAAGTGCCTCTTATTTTGAAACCTCTGTGTTCCTATGCAGTCCTCCATTTAAAGGAATATCAACCAGATTCCATTTTCTGTGGCTTCCCTAAGGTGTCAACAGTCTTTAGACATAGTTTCAGGCTTTTATTTTGAAAAATGAGTGTGAAGGATCACATTGCGTAAGTGGACAGGTGGGGGCTCTCAGAATGAGTTGGTGCGCAATTGAGTAAACCGGCCATTGTTCCTCCCGCTGTTATGGAAAAAGCTACACACTCGGTTGATATATTATCAAATATATATTTTAAAAACTACCTGAGGAATGATTATAAAAAACGTTTGACATGTTTCTGTGGACATTATGAAGACTCTTTGGAATTTCCATCTGCGTTGTCGTGACCGCTCTTTCCTGTGGATTTCTGAACATAACGCGACAAACAAAGGTCGGTATTTTGGCTATAAAAATAATCTTTATGGTACAAAAGGAACATTTGCTGTGTAACTGGGAGTCTCGTGAGTGAAAACATCTGAAGATCATCAAAGGTAAACGGTTAATTTGATTGCTTTTCTGATTTTCGTGACCAAGCTTCCTGATGCTAAGTGTACATAATGCTATGCTAGGCTATCGATAAACTTACACAAACGCTTGGATTGCTTTCGCTGTAAAGCATAATTTCAAAATCTGAGACGACAGAGTGATTAATAACAAAAGGCTCCGTTTGTTTGGCGCGTTATGTTCAGAAATCCACAGGAAAGAGCTGGCACGACAACGCAGACTAATTCCAAATAGAATCCGTAATGTCCACAGAAACATGTCAAATGTTTTTATAATCAATCTTCAGGTTGTTTTTAAAATATATAATCGATAATATATCAACCACAACTGTCTTTTTCAGTCAGAGAGGGAAAGGCAATGGCTGCCCCAATTCTGTTTAGCATACAAAACGCTGCTGGCACCCGGCCATACAATGACGTGATGTTATTTTTCTCGCTCATTTTTCAAAATAAAAGTCTGAAACTATGTATAAAGACTGTTGACACCTTGAGGAAGCGATAGGAAAAGGAATCTGGTTGATATCCATTTAAATGGAGCAAAGGTAGGCTTTGGAACATGGAGTTTTCAAAATAGAAGCCACTTCCTGGTTTGATTTTCCTCAGGGTTTAGCCTGCAATATCAGTTCTGTTATACTCACAGACAATATTTTGACAGTTTTGGAAACTTTAGAGTGTTTTCTATCAAATACTAATAATAATATGCATATATTAGCAACTGAGACTGAGGAGCAGGCCGTTTAGTTTGGGCAACTTATTAATCCAAGCTACTCAATACTGCCCCCCAGCCATAAGACGTTTTTAATGCGTCTGAGTCAATCAGTTGTGTGGTGACAAGGTAGGGGTGGTATACAGAAGATAGCCCTATTTGGTAAAAGACCAAGTCCATATTATGGCAAGTACAGCTCAAATAAGCAAAGAGAAACGACAGTCCATCATTACTGTTAGATATGAAGGTCAGTCAATCCGGAGAAGTTCAAGAAATGTTAAAGTTCAAGTCCAGTCACAAAAAACCATCAAGCGCTGTGATGAAACTGTCTCTCATGAGGACCGCCACAGGAAAGGAAGACCCAGAGGTACCTCTCCTGCAGAGGATAAGTTCATTGAAGTTAACTGCACCTCAGATTGCAGCCCACATAAATGCTTAATGGAGTTCAAGTAACAGACACATCTCAACATCAACTGTTCAGAGGAGACTGCATGCAAATAAACCACTACTAAAAGACACCAATAATAAGAGACTTGCTTGGGCCAAGAAACAAGAGCAATGGACATTAGACCAGTGGAGATCTGTCCTTCAGTCTGATGAGTCCAAATTGGAGATTTTTGGTTCCAACTGCAATGTCTTTGTGAGACGTAGAGTAGATGAATGGATGATCTCCTCATGTGTGGTTCCCATCGTGAAGCATGGAGGAGGAGGTGTGATGGTGTGGGGGTGCTTTGCTGGTGACACTGTTTGTGATTTATTTAGAATTCAAGGCACACTTAACCAGCATGGCTTCCACAGCATTCTGCAGCGATACGCCTGCCCATCTGCATTGCGCTTAGTCAGACTATAATTTGTTTTTTAACCGGACAATGACCCAAAACACACCTCCACGCTGTGTAAGGGCTAATTGACCAAGGAGAGTGATGAGTGCTGCATCAGAAGACCTGGCCTCTACAATCACCTGACCTCAACCCAATTGAGATGATTTGGGATGAGTTGGACCGCAGAGTGAAGGAAAAGCAGCCAAAAGTGCTCAGCATTTGTGGGAACTCCTTCAAGACTTTTGGAAAAGCATTCCTCATGAAGCTGAATGAGAATGTATGTCCACAGTTTTGACTGGTACTTTAGTTCTTGACTTAATTTCTCTCCTGAATGATTTGATTTCTTTCCAGGGAAATGATGCATTAATCCCCAAAAATCTAAATTGAACGGCCATTGGTCATTGTTGTTGATTATTTGTTTAGTTGTTTATATATCAGGAAAGTATTCAGAAAGTTAACTTTAGAGAGTGAGAGAGACACAGACAAAGAGAAACAGAGACAGAGAGCGAGAGAGACACAGACAAAGAGAAACAAACAGAGAGCGAGAGAGACACAGACAAAGAGAAACAGAGACATAGAGAGACAGAGACATAGAGAGCGAGAGAGACACAGACAAAGAGAAACAGAGACATAGAGAGCGAGAGAGACACAGACAAAGAGAAACAGAGACAGAGAGCGAGAGAGACAAAGACAAAGAGAAACAAACAGAGAGCGAGAGAGACACAGACAAAGAGAAACAGAGACATAGAGAGCGAGAGAGACACAGACAAAGAGAAACAAACAGAGAGCGAGAGAGACACAGACAAAGAGAAACAGAGACATAGAGAGCGAGAGAGACACAGACAAAGAGAAACAGAGACATAGAGAGCGAGAGAGACACAGACAAAGAGAAACAGAGACATAGAGAGCGAGAGAGACACAGACAAAGAGAAAGACAGAGGGACAGAGGGACAGAGAGACAGAGAGAGACTGTGTGTGTGTGTGTGTGTGTGTGTGTGTGTGTGTGTGTGTGTGTGTGTGTGTGCGTGTGTTTGTATAAACCTTGCTGTCTGTCTATCTGACATTTACAACATTGTTTCAATATTCAAATTTGATCTCCAGCTAGATAGTAATGAACATGTCAGGAGTCGGAATGAGACAGACAAGTAGGCAGTTTTTCTCAGCCAGTCGAAATCATGAATCAGCATCATTATTATGGAAATATACATTAGAAAACATTTAAAACTAAACGAATTGCAGATAGTTTGCAGGAAATGGAGATACTCAGATACCTCTCATTTAATGAGTCGATGAAAGAATGAAACACCTGCTGGATTAGAAGAGCGAGAGAGGGAGGAGGAGAAAGAGAAGGAAAGACAATCACACTCAGAGAAACACACTGATGGGGGGAATGCAGAGAGAGAAAGACAGTTGGGTGTGATGGAGTGATGTGTGAACGGACAGAGAGATAATGGAAAAAGGAAGAATGGTAGATGGAGGGAGTTAGGGGGCTGCTGGCTATGAGATTTTGGGTCTCAGGGGGCCATCACCAGCATTGATTTTTCATCATTCGGAATGAGCAGAGGTGGACCTTATACATACCTTCTCCTTACCATAACATCCTAGTACCTGACTCAAACCTCCCCAAACCTAGATGCAATATTAATGATATAAAAAGCAGAGAGAGAAAACATACATCATGTACCTCACACTCCTACCACAATGCCTGGAATGAATCTCAAACTGCCCGTCCAACCACAATGCCTGGAATGAATCACAAACTGCCCGTCCAACCACAATGCACGGAATGAATCACAAACTGCCCGTCCAAACACGATGCCTGGAATGAATCACAAACTGCCCGTCCAAACACAATGCCTAGAATGAATCACAAACTGCCCGTCCAAACACGATGCACGGAATGAATCACAAACTGCCCGTCCAAACACGATGCCTGGAATGAATCACAAACTGCCCGTCCAACCATGATACATGGAATGAATCACAAACTGCCCGTCCAACCACAATGCCTGGAATGAATCACAAACTGCCCGTCCAACCACAATGCCTGGAATGAATCACAAACTGCTAATTTCTCAGTAAACTTTCCAAATGTTGACAAAACAAAACACACTAGACAATGTGGGATCTTTTACGTGTCTCACATAATTCCCAAGTTAATTATGCGAGTAATGTGGGTGGAAACGCCTTTATGCTGAAAATATTAATATAATAACCATCATATCGATGTAAACCTGGGGTCTTTCGGTGTTGTGAGGTACTCCACTGCGACTTGGTTGAAGGTTTTTTAGGCGAAAGATGAAATAAGTTATGAACTTCCCAGGCTGGTGAAAGTGCGCGGTGATGAGCTTGATGCTCCTTTCCAATAAATATCGAGGGTCTTAATTCTGGTGACATGATGATCAATGCTTTGGCTACCGTTTGACAATTATAAATAATCTCTATTCTTTTGCTGCCTACTTAAATTAAACTGATCTGTGAGCTGTTGGCTAGATTGCACTGCCCAGAGTGGGCACATTCACTATTATAACAAAACATTTATAGTAACAAAAACATTAGTAGAGTTAACCCAGTTGTATTTTTTATTCAGCACATGGGAATGTAACCACAAAATATATTGTTTATGTGCACTACCTACGACATCACGTATGCATTTCTGGGCGACTTTAACCTCCCCACGTCTACCTTCGACTCATTCCTCTCTGCCTCCTTCTTTCCACTCCTCTCCTCTTTTGACCTCACCCTCTCACCTTCCCCCTCTACTCACAAGGCAGGCAATACGCTCGACCTCATCTTTACTAGATGCTGTTCTTCCACTAACCTCACTGCAACTCCCCTCCAAGTCTCCGACCACTACCTTGTATCCTTTTCCCTCTTGCTCTCATCCAACACTTCCCACACTGCCCCTACTCGGATGGTATCGCGCCGTCCCAATCTTCGCTCTCTCTCCCCGCTACTCTCTCCTCTTCCATCCTATCATCTCTTCCCTCTGCTCAAACCTTCTCCAACCTATCTCCTGATTCTGCCTCCTCAACCCTCCTCTCCTCCCTTTCTGCATCCCTTGATTCTCTATGTCCCCTATCCTCCAGGCCGGCTCGGTCCTCCCCTCCTGCTCCGTGGCTCGACGACTCATTGCGAGCTCACAGAACAGGGCTCCGGGCAGCCGAGCGGAAATGGAGGAAAACTCGCCTCCCTGCGGACCTGGCATCCTTTCACTCCCTCCTCTCTACATTTTCCTCTTCTGTCTCTGCTGCTAAAGCCACTTTCTACCACTCTAAAGTCCAAGCATCTGCCTCTAACCCTAGGAAGCTCTTTGCCACCTTCTCCTCCCTCCTGAATCCTCCTCCTCCCCCCCCCCTCCTCCCTCTCTGCAGATGACTTCGTCAACCATTTTGAAAAGAAGGTCGACGACATCCGATCCTCGTTTGCTAAGTCAAACGACACCGCTGGTTCTGCTCACACTGCCTTACCCTGTGCTCTGACCTCTTTCTCCCCTCTCTCTCCAGATGAAATCTCGCGTCTTGTGACGGCCGGCCGCCCAACAACCTGCCCGCTTGACCCTATTCCCTCCTCTCTTCTCCAGACCATTTCCGGAGACTTTCTCCCTTACCTCACCTCGCTCATCAACTCATCCCTGACCGCTGGCTACGTCCCTTCTGTCTTCAAGAGAGCGAGAGTTGCACCCCTTCTGAAAAAAGCTACACTCGATCCCTCCGATGTCAACAACTACAGACCAGTATCCCTTCTTTCTTTTCTCTCCAAAACTCTTGAACGTGCCGTCCTTGGCCAGCTCTCCCGCTATCTCTCTCAGAATGACCTTCTTGATCCAAATCAGTCAGGTTTCAAGACTAGTCATTCAACTGAGACTGCTCTTCTCTGTATCACGGAGGCCCTCCGCACTGCTAAAGCTAACTCTCTCTCCTCTGCTCTCATCCTTCTAGACCTATCGGCTGCCTTCGATACTGTGAACCATCAGATCCTCCTCTCCACCCTCTCCGAGTTGGGCATCTCCGGCGCGGCCCACGCTTGGATTGCGTCCTACCTGACAGGTCGCTCCTACCAGGTGGCGTGGCGAGAATCTGTCTCCTCACCACGCGCTCTCACCACTGGCGTCCCCAGGGCTCTGTTCTAGGCCCTCTCCTATTCTCGCTATACACCAAGTCACTTGGCTCTGTCATAACCTCACATGGTCTCTCCTATCATTGCTATGCAGACGACACACAATTAATCTTCTCCTTTCCCCCTTCTGATGACCAGGTGGCGAATCGCATCTCTGCATGTCTGGCAGACATATCAGTGTGGATGACGGATCACCACCTCAAGCTGAACCTCGGCAAGACGGAGCTGCTCTTCCTCCCGGGAAGGACTGCCCGTTCCATGATCTCGCCATCACGGTTGACAACTCCATTGTGTCCTCCTCCCAGAGCGCTAAGAACCTTGGCGTGATCCTGGACAACACCCTGTCGTTCTCAACTAACATCAAGGCGGTGGCCCGTTCTTGTAGGTTCATGCTCTACAACATCCGCAGAGTAAGACCCTGCCTCACACAGGAAGCGGCGCAGGTCCTAATCCAGGCACTTGTCATCTCCCGTCTGGATTACTGCAACTCGCTGTTGGCTGGGCTCCTGCCTGTGCCATTAAACCCCTACAACTCATCCAGAACGCCGCAGCCCGTCTGGTGTTCAACCTTCCCAAGTTCTCTCACGTCACCCCGCTCCTCCGCTCTCTCCACTGGCTTCCAGTTGAAGCTCGCATCCGCTACAAGACCATGGTGCTTGCCTACGGAGCTGTGAGGGGAACGGCACCTCAGTACCTCCAGGCTCTGATCAGGCCCTACACCCAAACAAGGGCACTGCGTTCATCCACCTCTGGCCTGCTCGCCTCCCTACCACTGAGGAAGTACAGTTCCCGCGCAGCCCAGTCAAAACTGTTCGCTGCTCTGGCCCCCCAATGGTGGAACAAACTCCCTCACGACGCCAGGACAGCGGAGTCAATCACCACCTTCCGGAGACACCTGAAACCCCACCTCTTTCAGGAATACCTAGGATAGGATAAAGTAATCCTTCTCACCCCCCTTAAAAGATTTAGATGCACTATTGTAAAGTGGCTGTTCCACTGGATGTCTTAAGGTGAATGCACCAATTTGTAAGTCGCTCTGGATAAGAGCGTCTGCTAAATGACTTAAATGTAAATGTAAATGTAAATCACGCGCAGGCTTTTTACAACAGGTCAATTTGATGGAAACATCTCTGTTTGTGTGGAGCTTTCAAAATAGAAGCCACTTCCTGGTTTGATTTTCCTCAGGTTTTCGCCTGCAATATCAGTTCTGTTAAACTCACAGACAAAAAAAATTCTTTCTAGCATATGGACCAGAGAAATAGGCCATTTACTATGGGAATTTTCCAAACATAAAAATAGTGCCCCCTAGCTGAAAGAGGACAACTCTCCTTCCGTGGCCTCCAACTGCTCTTAAATACAAGTAAAACTAAATACATGCTCTTCAAACGATCGCTGCCTGCACCTGCCCGCCCATCCAGCATCACTACTCTGGACGGTTCTGACTTAGAATATGTGGACAACTACAAATAGCTAGGAGTCTGGTTAGACTGTAAACTCTCCTTTGAGACTCACATCATACACCTCCAATCCAAAGTTAAATCTAGAATTTGCTTCCTATTTCGCAACAAAGCATCCTTCACTCATGCTGCCAAACATACCCTCATAAAACTGACCATCCTACCAATCCTCGACTTCGGCCATGTCATTTAAAATAGCCTCCAAAACCCTACTCAACAAATTGGATGCAGTCTATCACAGTGCAATCCGTTTTGTCATCAAAGCCCCATATACTACCCACCATTGCGACCTGTACGCTCTCGTTGGCTGGCCCTCGCTTCATACTCATCGCCAAACCCACTGGCTCCATGTCATCTACAAGACCCTGCTAGGTAAATTCCCCCCTTATCTCGCCGGTCACCATAGCAGCACCCACCTGTAGCACGCGCTCCAGCAGGTATATCTCTCTGGTCACCATAGCAGCACCCACCTGTAGCACGTGCTCCAGCAGGTATATCTCTCTGGTCACCATAGCAGCACCCACCTGTAGCACGCGCTCCAGCAGGTATATCTCTCTGGTCATCATAACAGCACCCACCTGTAGCACGCGCTCCAGCAGGTATATCTCTCTGGTCACCATAGCAGCACCCACCTGTAGCACGCGCTCCAGCAGGTATATCTCTCTGGTCACCATAGCAGCACCCACCTGTAGCACGCGCTCCAGCAGGTATATCTCTCTGGTCACCATAGCAGCACCCACCTGTAGCACGCGCTCCAGCAGGTATATCTCTCTGGTCACCATAGCAGCACCCACCTGTAGCACGCGCTCCAGCAGGTATATCTCTCTGGTCACCATAGCAGCACCCACCTGTAGCACCCGCTCCAGCAGGTATATCTCTCTGGTCACCATAGCAGCACCCACTCCAGCAGGTATATCTCTCTGGTCACCATAGCAGCACCCGCTCCAGCAGGTATATCTCTCTGGTCACCATAGCAGCACCCACCTGTAGCACGCGCTCCAGCAGGTATATCTCTCTGGTCACCATAGCAGCACCCACCTGTAGCACGCGCTCCAGCAGGTATATCTCTCTGGTCACCATAGCAGCACCCGCCTGTAGCACGCGCTCCAGCAGGTATATCTCTCTGGTCACCATAGCAGCACCCGCTCCAGCAGGTATATCTCTCTGGTCACCATAGCAGCACCCACTCCAGCAGGTATATCTCTCTGGTCACCATAGCAGCACCCACCTGTAGCACGCGCTCCAGCAGGTATATCTCTCTGGTCACCATAGCAGCACCCGCTCCAGCAGGTATATCTCTCTGGTCACCATAGCAGCACCCGCTCCAGCAGGTATATCTCTCTGGTCACCATAGCAGCACCCGCTCCAGCAGGTATATCTCTCTGGTCACCATAGCAGCACCCGCTCCAGCAGGTATATCTCTCTGGTCACCATAGCAGCACCCACTCCAGCAGGTATATCTCTCTGGTCACCATAGCAGCACCCACTCCAGCAGGTATATCTCTCTGGTCACCCCCAAAACCAATTCTTCCTTTTGCCGCCTCTCCTTTCAGAACTACCTCTTCCCCTACTGTAATTTTTATTTTTTATTTTGCTCCTTTGCGCCCCATTATTTCTATTTCTACTTTGCACATCCTTCCACTGCAAATCTACCATTCCAGTGTTTTACTTGCTATATTGTATTTACTTCGCCACCATGGCCTTTTTTGCCTTTTACCTCCCTTCTCACCTCATTTGCTCACATCGTATATAGACTTGTTTATACTGTATTATTGACTGTATGTTTGTTTTACTCCATGTGTAACTCAGTTTTGTTGTATGTGTCGAACTGCTTTGCTTTATCTTGGCCAGGTCGCAGTTGTAAATGAGAACTTGTTCTCAACTTGCCTACCTGGTTAAATAAAGGTGAAATGAAAAATAAATAAATAAATTCCAGCATCTGAACACTGTGCAACTTCTCTTCAAGTTTGCAAGTGGCTGAAAGGAATCCCCAAGCAATAAGACTGCAATAAGACTGCAAAACAGCAGAATGGCTACACGGACTATCTGAGTTGAGTTCATGTATTTATTTTTATTTTTTTGCACTGTCTATGCACACTCAGAGGACTCCACACACACACTCACGCACACTGACACTCCAACACACACACTCACGCACACTGACACTCCAACACACACATACATTTACACTGACTCTACACACACACTCACATACAATCTTCAATCTTTGCTGCTACTCTTTGCTGCTACTCTATTTTTCATATATATATATATATATGTACCTCCATCACTCCAGTATATTTGCACATTGTTAATATGGTACTGGTACTGACCATGTATATATTCACCTTCCCCCTATACATATCTACCTCCATCACTCCAGTATCCCTGTCTCCTTCCCCCTATACATATCTACCTCCATCACTCCAGTATCCCTGTCTCCTTCCCCCTATACATATCTACCTCCATCACTCCAGTATCCCTGTCTCCTTACCCCTATACATATCTACCTCCATCACTCCAGTATCCCTGTCTCCTTCCCCCTATACATATCTACCTCCATCACTCCAGTATCCCTGTCTCCTTCCCCCTATACATATCTACCTCCATCACTCCAGTATCCCTGTCTCCTTCCCCCTATACATATCTACCTCCATCACTCCAGTATCCCTGTCTCCTTCCCCTATACATATCTACCTCCATCACTCCAGTATCCCTGTCTCCTTCCCCCTATACATATCTACCTCCATCACTCCAGTATCCCTGTACATTGTTAATATGGCACTGACCCTGTATATACTCACCTTACCCCTATACATATCTACCTCCATCACTACAGTATCCCTGTCTCCTTACCCCTATACATATCTACCTCCATCACTCCAGTATCCCTGTACATATCTACCTCCATCACTCCAGTATCCCTGTACATTGTTAATATGGTACTGACCCTGTATATAGTCACCTTCCCCCTATACATATCTACCTCCATTACTCCAGTATCCCTGTCTCCTTCCCCCTATACATATCTACCTCCATCACTCCAGTATCCCTGTCTCCTTCCCCCTATATCTACCTATCCTATCCCTGTCTCCTTCCCCCTCATATCTACCTCCATCACTCCAGTATCCCTGTCTACATATCTACCTCCCCCAGTATACATATCTACCTCCATCACTCCAGTATCCCTGTCTCCTTCCCCCTATACATATCTACCTCCATCACTCCAGTATCCCTGTCTCCTTCCCCTATACATATCTACCTCCACTCCAGTATTACATATCCAGTCCCTATACATATCTATCACTCCAGTATCCCTGTCTCCTTCCCCTATACATATCTACCTCCATCACTCCAGTATCCCTGTCTCCTTCCCCCTATACATATCTACCTCCATCACTCCAGTATCCCTGTCTCCTTCCCCCTATACATATCTACCTCCATCACTCCAGTATCCCTGTCTCCTTCCCCTATACATATCTACCTCCATTACTCCAGTATCCGTCTCCTTCCCCCTATACATATCTACCTCCATCACTCCAGTATCCCTGTCTCCTTCCCCCTATACATATCTACCTCCATCACTCCAGTATCCCTGTACATTGTTAATATGGCACTGACCCTGTATATAGTCACCTTACCCCTATACATATCTACCTCCATCACTCCAGTATCCCTGTACATATCTACCTCCATCACTCCAGTATCCCTGTACATATCTACCTCCATCACTCCAGTATCCCTGTACATATCTACCTCCATTACTCCAGTATCCGTCTCCTTCCCCCTATACATATCTACCTCCATCACTCCAGTATCCCTGTCTCCTTCCCCCTATACATATCTACCTCCATCACTCCAGTATCCCTGTACATTGTTAATATGGCACTGACCCTGTATATAGTCATCTTACCCCTATACATATCTACCTCCATCACTCCAGTATCCCTGTACATATCTACCTCCATCACTCCAGTATCCCTGTACATTGTTAATATGGCACTGACCCTGTATATAGTCACCTTATCCCTATACATATCTACCTCCATCACTACAGTATCCCTGTCTCCTTACCCCTATACATATCTACCTCCATCACTCCAGTATCCCTGTACATTGTTAATATGGCACTGACCCTGTATATAGCTTCTTACTTTATCTTGTACTTCTTATATCTTATTTTTATTTCTTGTGTGTTTTTGTTCTACCTTGTTATTTTTTTAATGCTACATTGATATTAATTACTGCATTGGAGCAAGAAAGGCATTTCTTTCATTTCGACAGTACTTGTCGACGTGACATTGAAACTTGAAACATCCGAGCGAGAGATAGAGTGCCCCATAATCTTTATTGGCCAGACGGCATCAGACACATGTCCTCTGCCTCCACAATGATGCAAATACTATCAGCAGCACCTGTCTTTTCACTAAAGAAATGCATTAACTTTAGGTCATTTAAAACATTTAAGCTTCTTTATTTGTATTTGCTCTGCTCTGCTCTGAAGGCTCTTCATTCCTGCAGCTTCATTTCAATGAAAATCATGTTTTCAATCATATCGAATGAAACAATCCACAGGAACTCTGTCAAGATGGAATAGTCCAATATTATGAACCAGTCTGTGATTAATGACACTTGGGTTGTATTAAAATATTGGGTTAATTAAAATATTGGGTTAATTAAAAATATTGGGTTAATTAAAAATATTGGGTTAATTTAAAATCTTGGGTTAAACAATAAATGTACAGTTGAAGTCTGAGGTTTACAACTACAACACCTCAGCCAACTACATTTAACCTCAGAATTGAACAATTCCTGACATTTAATCCTAGTAAAAATTCCCTGTCTGTCACGGCTTCAATAAGTAGTGAGTGCAGGAGTCAGGCGCAGAGAGCAGGGTAAATATACTGTCTGTCACGGCTTCAATAAGTAGTGAGTGCAGGAGTCAGGTGCAGAGAGCAGGGTAAATATACTGTCTGTCACGGCTTCAATAAGTAGTGAGTGCAGGAGTCAGGTGCAGAGAGCAGGGTAAATATACTGTCTGTCACGGCTTCAATAAGTAGTGAGTGCAGGAGTCAGGTGCAGAGAGCAGGGTAAATATACTGTCTGTCACGGCTTCAATAAGTAGTGAGTGCAGGAGTCAGGTGCAGAGAGCAGGGTAAATATACTGTCTGTCACGGCTTCAATAAGTAGTGAGTGCAGGAGTCAGGTGCAGAGAGCAGGGTAAATATACTGTCTGTCACGGCTTCAATAAGTAGTGAGTGCAGGAGTCAGGCGCAGAGAGCTGGGTAAATATACAGTTGAAGTCTGGAGTTTACAACTAGTAGTTCATAAGATGTGGATCTTAAATATTCCCCAAAAAACAGAGACGGTCACGCCACACACACATACGGGCGCGCAAAGTCCCAGTCCAAACAAACAGGACGAAACTGATCGGAAAAAGAGACCACAAGAATAATCAAACACCACAAACAGAAAACAAGCACAAAAGCCCACAGCCAAACCTAAACAGGAAACAAGCACAAAAGCCCACAGCCAAACCTAAACAGGAAACAAGCACAAAAGCCCACAGCCAAACCTAAACAGGAAACAAGCACAAAAGCCCACAACCAAACCTAAACAGGAAACAAGCACAAAAGCCCACAGCCAAACCTAAACAGGAAACAAGCACAAAAGCCCACAACCAAACCTAAACAGGAAACAAGCACAAAAGCCCACAGCCAAACCTAAACAGGAAACAAGCACAAAAGCCCACAACCAAACCTAAACAGGAAACAAGCACAAAAGCCCACAGCCAAACCTGTCACGGTTTTCATATGGTGAAGGAGAGTCGGACCAAACTGCAGCGTGTCGATTGCGATCCATGTTTTAATAAACAAACGTAACACGAATCTAAATACAAATACTACAAAAAACACCAATTTGTAAGTCGCTCTGGATAAGAGCGTCTGCTAAATGACTTAAATGTTAAAAGTAAAGAAAAGAAAAGAAAACCGCCTATACATGTGTCAACTAACATCTAACAAGGACATCAAGACATTCAGGACAATCACCCACAATACAACCAAAGAATATGGCTGCCTAAATATGGTTCCCAATCAGAGACAACGATAAACACCTGCCTCTGATTGAGAACCACTCCAGACAGCCATAGACTTTCCTAGAACACCCTACTAAGCTACAATCCCACTAACATACACACCAAAACCCCCAGACAAAACACACCACAATACAAAAACTCCATGCCACACCCTGGCCTGACCCAATACATGAAGAAAAACACAAAATACTTAGACCAGGGCGTGACAAAACCTAAACAGGAAACAAGCACAAAAGCCCACAGCCAAACCTAAACAGAAAACAAGCACAAAAGCCGGTGGGCCTACTGGGTTTAAATACCCCACAACCAAACCTAAACAGGTAACAGGTGCAACTAATCAGACACAACTAAATTAAACAGAAAATGGGATCGGTGGCAGCTAGTAGCTGAGCGCCGCCCGAACAGGAAGAGGCACCATCTTCGGCGGGATTCGTGACACTGTCTTAGGTCAGTTAGGATCACCACTTTATTTAAAAAATGTGAAATGTCAGAATAATAGTAGAGATAATTATTTATTTCAGCTTTTATTTCTTTCGTCACATTCCCAGTGAGTCAGACGTTTACATACACTCAATTAGTATTTGGTAGCATTGCCTTGAAATTGTTTAACTTGGGTCAAACGTTTCGGGTAGCCTTCCACAAGCTTCCCACAATAAGTTGGGTGAATTTTGGCCCATTGCTCCCGACAGAGCTGGTGTAACTGAGTCAGGTTTGTAGGCCTCCTTTTTCAGTTCTGCCCACATATTTTCTATAGGATTGAGGTCAGGGCTTTGTGATGGCCTCTCCAATACCTTGACTTTGTTGTCCTTAAGCCATTTTGCAACAACTTTGGAAGTATGCTTGGGGTCATTGTCCATTTGGAAGACCCATTTGCAACCAAGCTTTAACTTCCTGACTGAGGTCTTAAGATGTTGCTTCAATATATTCACGTAATTTTCCTTTGTTATGATGCCATCTATTTTGTGAAGTGCACCAGTCCCTCCTGCAGCAAAGCACCCCCACAACATGATGCTGCCACCCCCATGCTACAGGGTTGGGAGGTTGTTCTTCGGCTTGCAAGCCTCCCCTTTATCCTCTAAACAGAGCAATGATTATTATGACCAAACAGTTCTATTTTTTTTTCATGGACATTTCTCCAAAAAGTACGAACTTTGTCCCCATGTGCAGTTGCAAACCGTAGTCTGGCTTTTTTATGGCGGTTTTGGAGCAGTGGCTTCTTCGTTGCTGAGCAGCCTTTCAGGTTATGTCGATATAGGACTCGTTTTTACTGTGGATATAGATACTTTTGTACCTGTTTCCTCCAGCATCTTCACAAGGTCCTTTGCTGTTGTTCTGCGATTGATTTGCACTTTTCGCACCAAAGTACGTTCATCTCTAGGAGACAGAGATGAATGTCCTTCCTGAGCGGTATGATGGCTTCGTGGTCCCATGGTGTTTATACTTGCGTACTATTGTTTGTACAGGTGAATGTGGTATCTTCAAGGATTTGGAAATTGCTTCCAAGGATGAATCAGATTTGTGGAGGTCTACAATTTATTTTCTGGGGTCTTGGCTGATTTCGCAACAATTGTTTACAGAGATTATTTCATTTGTAATGCACTGTATCACAATTCCAGATTTTGCTGCTTTTGAACCTGAAGCAAGACAGAATGCCTGGATTACGAGGCCACCTTGATGCTGTGAGGCCTGAGACAACTGCCTCTTCTGCCTACTGATAAGTCAACATCTGACGCCACAAAGGGAATGACTGAACAACTTGGAAAGAGTTTCGCCTTCCAAATGTACAGTATGTGTTCCTGGAGACTAGCAACCAACTTGAGTTAGTTATCTGTTGCAAGGGAGTGTACTTTATATGCTGTTGAAATGCAAAGGGAACCATTGATATATTTCTCATGATATATTTACAGTATATGCTTTAGGAGGCCAGAACACCCTTATAATGTTTTTTTTCGAATACTCAACGTGTAGCAAGTGAAGCGGGAGATTTTCTAATGAATGCAAAATGGTATTAAAATTCTGAAATGAAATTGACTAAATGAGAAAGGGTAAGCTACAATGGTAAACCAACAAGGTAGGCTGTCGTTTCATATCAATGGAGTTGTCGTAGACAAATACGAGGAGAGCAGCAAAGTAGCCTCAGTAAAGTATTTTTTACTTTATCTGTCTACTGTAGCTAGCAAGCGTCTGTACAACAACGCGTTGTAGTCAAGACAGGCTCTACCATACGTAACCTATGGAAGCAACACGTTTGTCCAAATAGCGCAAGTCAGTTCGGCTACTTTCTCTCTCTCTCTCTCTCTCTCTCTCTCCTACCGCAGAGCCACTCACATAGACTATCACACACACACCGCCCCCGCTTCTCTCTCGTTCCTCCCCGCGCAACGTCTTTCTCTCGAGCAATTCTACATTGAAGTTAAAAAATATACATGTTTGAAACACGTGTTTCGACTATCCAGATATCCAAAATAATATCATGATATTGTTTAAATAGTGAAATTAATTCAAATGCCCATTCCTAGAGATTATGAGAGTGTGATATGGTATCCCATGGTGGTGGATGTTGGATAAGGTGGTCAATAAGATGACAGGTGATAAGATAAGATGACAGGTGATAAGATAAGATGACAGGTGTTAAGATAAGATGACAGATGATAAGATAAGATGACAGGTGATAAGATAAGATGACAGGTGATAAGATAAGATGACAGGTGATAAGATAAGATGACAGATGATAAGATAAGATGACAGAAGATAAGATAACAGGTGATAAGATAAGATGACAGATTATAAGATAAGATAACAGGTGATAAGATAAGATGACAGGTGATAAGATAAGATGACAGGTGATAAGATAAGATGACAGATGATAAGATAAGATGACAGATGATAAGATAAGATAACAGGTGATAAGATAAGATGACAGGTGATAAGATAAGATGACAGGTGATAAGATAAGATGACAGATGATAAGATAAGATGACAGATGATAAGATAAGATGACAGGTGATAAGATAAGATGACAGGTGATACGATGACTGTAGATACGATGACTGTAGATAAGATGACAGGTGATACGATGACTGTAGATAAGATGACAGGTGGTATGATGACTGTAGATAAGATGACAGGTGGTATGATGACTGTAGATACGATGACAGGTGATAAGATAAGATGACAGATGATAAGATAAGATAACAGGTGATAAGATAAGATGACAGGTGATAAGATAAGATGACAGATGATAAGATAAGATGACAGGTGATAAGATAAGATGACAGGTGATACGATGACTGTAGATAAGATGACAGGTGACACGATGACTGTAGATAAGATGACAGGTGGTATGATGACTGTAGATACGATGACAGATGAGAAGATAAGATGACAGGTGAGAAGATAAGATGACAGGTGAGAAGATAAGATGACAGGTGAGAAGATAAGATGACAGGTGAGAAGATAAGATGACAGGTGAGAAGATAAGATGACAGGTGGTTGATAAGATGACAGGTGATACGATGACTGTAGATACGATGACTGTAGATACGATGACTGTAGATACGATGACTGTAGATAAGATGACAGGTAATACGATGACTGTAGATAAGATGACAGGTGCTATGATGACTGTAGATACGATGACTGTAGATAAGATGACAGGTAATACGATGACTGTAGATAAGATGACAGGTGGTATGATGACTGTAGATACGATGACTGTAGATAAGATGGCAGGTGTCATAGTTGACAACAGAAAACAACTTGTGGTAGAAAGCACGGACTGGAAATAACTCCACAAATAACTCCACAAGCAAAAGACAACTGTGGAGACGTCTGTGTACAATATTAGTTCTGTAAACATGATTATTGTCATACCTTTACATTAACATTGAAGTTCCCTACAGTCTTCAGATTATGATTTGACCTCACTTTACCAGTG
Source organism: Oncorhynchus nerka (assembly GCF_034236695.1). Lineage (NCBI taxonomy): Eukaryota > Metazoa > Chordata > Actinopteri > Salmoniformes > Salmonidae > Oncorhynchus > Oncorhynchus nerka. The sequence goes on from NC_088402.1 coordinate 8,375,604, forward strand.
AGACCATACCAAAATAATGCAGTGTGATTGGCCCATATTCTACACCAGGGATCATCAACTAGTGTAACGAAGGCAGGAATTGGGCAGTAATCATTTCCTGATTCTACTTTGTTCCAGTTAATTTGACGCTAGTCTGTGAACCTGTGTGTGAGGGAAGGCTGTTCCGGATTGGTCAGTTTGAAAAAAATGCTCCATCCTGAATGCGAAGGTGTCAAATAAGGTTTGTAAGGTCACGAAAAACTCAGGGAAATTAGTTTCAGAATATTTAGGTATTCATGAAGGAAAACTTTTAAATATTATCAATCACTTTAAAAATAATCTACATATCAGCCATCATCGGGATGACTCTGTGTGTGTCTACATATCAGCCATCATCGGGATGACTCTGTGTGTGTCTGGGATGACTCTTCAGTGTGTGTCTGGGATGACTCTTCAGTGTGTGTCTGGGATGACTCTGTGTGTGTCTGGGATGACTCAGTGTGTGTCTGGGATGACTCTTCAGTGTGTGTCTGGGATGACTCTTCAGTGTGTGTCATCGGGATGACTCTTCAGTGTGTGTCTGGGATGACTCTTCAGTGTGTCTGTGTGTGCTGCGTGTCTACATATCAGCCATCATCGGGATGACTCTTCAGTGTGTGTCTGGGATGACTCTTCAGTGTGTGTCTGGGATGACTCTTCAGTGTGTGTCTGGGATGACTCTTCAGTGTGTGTCTGGGATGACTCTTCAGTGTGTGTCTGGGATGACTCTTCAGTGTGTGTCTGGGATGACTCTTCAGTGTGTGTCTGGGATGACTCTTCAGTGTGTGTCTGGGATGACTCTTCAGTGTGTGTCTGGGATGACTCTGTGTGTGTGTCTGGGATGACTCTGTGTGTGTGTCTGGGATGACTCTGTGTGTGTCTGGGATGACTCTTCAGTGTGTGTCTGGGATGACTCTTCAGTGTGTGTCTGGGATGACTCTGTGTGTGTCTGGGATGACTCTTCAGTGTGTGTCTGGGATGACTCTTCAGTGTGTGTCTGGGATGACTCTTCAGTGTGTGTCTGGGATGACTCTGTGTGTGTCTGGGATGACTCTTCAGTGTGTGTCTGGGATGACTCTTCAGTGTGTGTCATCGGGATGACTCTTCAGTGTGTGTCTGGGATGACTCTTCAGTGTGTGTCTGGGATGACTCTTCAGTGTGTGTCTGTGTGTGCTGCGTGTCTACATATCAGCCATCATCGGGATGACTCTTCAGTGTGTGTCTGGGATGACTCTTCAGTGTGTGTCATCGGGATGACTCTTCAGTGTGTGTCTGGGATGACTCTTCAGTGTGTGTCTGGGATGACTCTTCAGTGTGTGTCTGTGTGTGCTGCATGTCTGTGTGTGCTGCGTGTCTGTGTGTGCTGCGTGTGTGCTGCGTGTGTCTGTGTGTGTGCTGCGTGTGTGTGTGCTGCGTGTGTGTGTGTGTGCTGCATGTCTGTGTGTGCTGCGTGTGTGTGTGTGTGCTGCGTCTGTGTGTGTGCTGTCTGTGTGTGCTGCGTGTGTGTGTGTGCTGTCTGTGTGTGCTGCGTGTGTCTGTGTGTGTGCTGTGTGTGTGTGCTGCGTGTGTGTGTGTGTGTGCTGTGTGTGTGCTGCGTGTCTGTGTGTGCTGCGTGTGTGCTGCGTGTGTCTGTGTGTGTGCTGTCTGTGTGTGCTGCGTGTGTGTGTGCTGCGTGTGTGTGTGCTGTCTGTGTGTGCTGCGTGTCTGTGTGTGCTGCGTGTGTCTGTGTGTGTGCTGTCTGTGTGTGCTGCGTGTGTGTGTGCTGCGTGTGTGTGTGTGTGTGCTGTCTGTGTGTGCTGTCTGTGTGTGCTGCGTGTCTGTGTGTGCTGCGTGTGTCTGTGTGTGTGCTGCGTGTGTGTGTGCTGCGTGTCTGTGTGTGCTGCGTGTGTGCTGCGTGTCTGTGTGTGCTGCGTGTCTGTGTGTGCTGCGTGTGTGCTGCGTGTGTCTGTGTGTGTGCTGTCTGTGTGTGCTGCGTGTGTGTGTGCTGCGTGTGTGTGTGTGTGCTGCATGTCTGTGTGTGCTGCGTGTGTGTGTGTGTGCTGCGTCTGTGTGTGTGCTGTCTGTGTGTGCTGCGTGTGTGTGTGTGCTGTCTGTGTGTGCTGCGTGTGTCTGTGTGTGTGCTGTGTGTGTGTGCTGCGTGTGTGTGTGTGTGCTGTGTGTGTGCTGCGTGTCTGTGTGTGCTGTGTGTGTGCTGCGTGTCTGTGTGTGTCTGTGTGTGTGCTGTCTGTGTGTGCTGCGTGTGTGTGTGTGTGCTGCGTGTGTGTGTGTGCTGCGTGTGTGTGTGCTGCGTGTGTGTGTGTGCTGTGTGTGTGTGCTGTGTGTGTGTGCTGTGTGTGTGTTGCGTGTCTGTGTGTGCTGCGTGTGTCTGTGTGTGCTGCGTGTGTGTGTGCTGCGTGTGTGTGTGCTGCGTGTGTGTGTGCTGCGTGTGTGTGTGTGCTGTGTTTGTGTGCTGCGTGTGTGTGTGTGCTGTGTGTGTGTGTGTGTGCTGCGTGTGTGTGTGTGTGCTGTGTGTGTGTGCTGTGTGCTGCGTGTGTTTGTGTGCTGTGTGTCTGTGTGTGTGCTGTGTGTGTGTGTGTGTGCTGCGTGTGTGTGTGTGCTTTGTGTCTGTGTGTGTGTGCTGCGTGTGTGTGTGTGCTGTGTGTGTGTGTGTGTGCTGCGTGTGTGTGTGTGTGTTGCGTGTCTGTGTGTGCTGCGTGTCTGTGTGTGTGCTGTGTGTGTGTGTGTGTGCTGCGTGTGTGTGTGTGCTTTGTGTCTGTGTGTGTGTGCTGCGTGTGTGTGTGTGCTGTGTGTGTGTGTGTGTGCTGCGTGTGTGTGTGTGTGTTGCGTGTCTGTGTGTGCTGCGTGTCTGTGTGTGCTGCGTGTGTGTGTGTGTGCTGCGTGTGTGTGTGCTGCGTGTGTATGTGTGCTGTGTGTGTGTGTGCTGTGTGTGTGTGTGCTGTGTATGTGTGTGCTGCGTGTGTGCCGGAACAAGTGGGCCATTCCCTGAGGAGAGAAAGCAGGTACAAAATAATGCCAGAAAACAAGACTAATTTGATAACCAATTCAATACATCACTTATCTTGTTAGTTAACTATAGCTAACTAAGTGTTAATATCGCTGTGCCTTTCCACAGCCACCGTAGACAGCCTATATTAATCTGCTGGGGTTCCCCTCTAAACAGTAACCATGACAACTTTGACAAATATTGACAAATGACTTGCTGTGCATAGATCTCCCCTGAAACATTCATATTTGAGCCTTATAAACATGTCTACTTGGATACCTAGGCTTTGAAGTAGCCTACCTTATCAATTTCATCCCTGATACATTGAATGAGGGAATCATTCTATGAAGACAAAGGTATTGGGTTGTAATGATGCCTTATTGTATATATATTAAGGGTGGCAACCATCATCCAGGATACAAGGAGTGCAGGCTTTTGTTCTAACCCTGGTCCAAACACAATGTTGCCTGGTTTACTCAAGTAGTATTTTGCTGGATGATTTTCACTTGACTCATTTTCTATTAAGGCGTCTTTACTTTGACTCAAGTATGACAATTGGGTACTTCACCACTGCCTGTGGGAAATGTCCAGTTGATCAACTAGCCCCTGTTAGCAACTCAATTTGGCCTTGTGTTTTAGGTTATTTTCCTGCTGAAAGGTGAATTCATATCCCAGTGTCTGGTGGAAAGCAGACTGAACCAGGTTTGCCTATGGATTTTGCCTGTGCTTAGCTCCATTCCATTAATTTTTTTATCTTGAAATACCCCTCAGATTACAAGCATACCCATAACATGATGCGGCCACCACTATGCTTGAAAGGGATACTCAGCTATGTGTTGTTTTGGATTTGCTCCAAACATAATACTTTATATTCAAGACAAAAAGGTAATTACTATGTCACATGTTTTGCAGTATTACTTTAGTGCCTTGTTGCAAACAGGATGCATGTTTTGGAATCTTTTTTTATTTTGTACAGGCTTTCTCTACTCACTCTGTCCATTAGGTTAGTATTGTGGAGTAACTACAATGTTGTTGATCCATTATCCGTTTTCTCCTATCACAGCAATTACATTTTGTAAGTGTTTTAATGTCAGCATAGGCCTCATGGTGAAATCCCTGAGTGTTTTCCTTCTTCTCCAGCAGCTGAGTGAGGAAGGACGCCTGTATCTTTGTAGTGACTTGGTGTATTGCTACATCAATCAAAGTGGAATTAATAACTTACTTCACCATACGCAAAGGGATATTCAATGTCTGCTTTTTTATTTTTTTTCCATCTACCAATAGGTGCCCTTCTTTGTGAGGCCTTGGAAAACCTCCCTGGTCTTTGTGATTGAATCAGTGTTTGAGATTCACTGCTCGACTGAAGGACCTTACAGATAATTGTATGTGTGGGGTACAGAGATGAGGGACCTGACAGATAATTGTAAGTGTGGGGTAGAGAGATGAGGGACCTTATAGATAATTGTATGTGTTGGGTACAGAGATGAGGGACCTTACAGATAATTGTATGTGTGGGGTACAGAGATGAGGGACCTGACAGATAATTGTAAGTGTGGGGTACAGAGATGAGGGACCTTATAGATAATTGTAAGTGTGGGGTATAGAGATGAGGGACCTTACAGATAATTGTAAGTGTGGGGTACAGAGATGAGGGACCTTACAGATAATTGTATGTGTGGGGTACAGAGATGAGGGACCTTACAGATAATTGTAAGTGTGGGGTACAGAGATGAGGGACCTTACAGATAATTGTAAGTGTGGGGTACAGAGATGAGGGACCTTACAGATAATTGTAAGTGTGGGGTACAGAGATGAGGGACCTGACAGATAATTGTAAGTGTGGGGTACAGAGATGAGGGACCTTACAGATAATTGTATGTGTGGGGTACAGAGATGAGGGACCTGACAGATAATTGTATGTGTGGGGTACAGAGATGAGGGACCTTACAGATAATTGTATGTGTGGGGTACAGAGATGAGGGACCTTACTGATAATTGTAAGTGTGGGGTACAGAGATGAGGGACCTTACAGATAATTGTATGTGTGGGGTACAGAGATGAGGGACCTTACAGATAATTGTAAGTGTGGGGTACAGAGATGAGGGACCTTACAGATAATTGTATGTGTGGGGTACAGAGATGAGGACCTTATAGAGATGAGGTGATGATTAAACAAATCACGTTAAATACTATTATTGTGAGTCCATGTAACTTATTATGTGACTTGTTAAGCACATTTTCACTCCTGAAATGATTTAGACTTTTGCCAAAACAAAAGGGATTGAATACCTATCGACTCAAGATATTTCAGCTTTTCATTATTAACTAATTTGTCAAATGTTTAATTTCCACTTTGACATTATGTGATTTTAAAAAATGATTTATTCAATTTTTGAATTTAGGCTGTTACACAAGAAAATGGCAAAGTCTCATGGATCTGAAGGAACTGTAGATAAAATTAGACGAACCAGCTATCACCATCTTGTAGTTATCACGGACAGACTATGTGCCTTTGGGGGCCTCGACCATCAGGGTTTTGGTTTTTGTTTTGTTGTCATTCAGATATATGAACACACATAAGATGTGGCAAAATGTGTCCAATTTCACACCGTAATACATTGCTTTCAAAAAGTATCCATACCCCTTGGCATTTTTCCTATTTTGTTGCCTTACAACCTGGAATTAACATAGATTGTTTTTGGGTGGGGGGGGTTGTATCACTTGATTTATACACCATGCCTACCACTTTGAAGATGCAAAACCCTTTTCTACTGTGAAACAAACAAGAAATAAGAGAAAAAAACGGAAAACTTGAGCTTGCATAACTATTCACAGTTCCGCTGGTGTACAGCAATCTTCAAGTTGTACCACAGATGTTCTCAATTGGATTGAAGCTTTGACTAGGCCATTCCAATACATTTAAATGTTTCCCCTTAAACCACACAAGTGTTGCTTTAGCTGTATGCTTAGGGTCATTGTCCTGCTGGAAGGTGAACCTCCGTCCCAGTGTCAAATCTCTGGAAGACTGAAACAGGTTTCCCTCAAGAATGTCCTTTTATTTAGCACCATCCATCATTCCTTTAAATTCTGACCAGTTTCCCTGCCGATGAAAAACATCCCCACAGCATGACGCTGCCACCACCTTCACTGTGTGGATGGTATTCTTGGGAGATGAGAGGTGTTGGGTTTGCGCCAGACATAGCGTTTTCCTTGATGGACAAAAAAGCTACATTTTAGTCTCATCTGACCAGAGTACCTTCTTCCATATCAAATCAAATGTATTTATAAAGCCCTTCTTACATCAGCTTATATCTCAAAGTGCTGTACAGAAAGCCAGCCTAAAACCCCAAACAGCAAGCAATGCAGGTATAGAAGTACGGTGGCTAGGAAAAACTCTCTAGAAAGGCCAGAACCTAAGAAGAAACCTAGAGAGGAATGAGACTATGAGCTGTGGCCAGTCCTTTTCTGGCTGTGCTGGTGGAGATTATAACAGAACATGGCCAAGATGTTCAAATGTTCATAGATGACCAGCAGGGTCATAATAAGGGTCATAATAAAAATAATAAAAATCACAGTGGTTGTCGAGGGTGCAACAGGTCAGCACCTCTGGAGTACATGTCAGTTGACTTTTCATAGCCGATCATTCCGAATATCTCTACCGCTCCTGCTGTCTCTAGAGAGTTGAAAACAGCAGGTCTGGGACAGGTAGCACATCCGGTGAACAGGTCAGGGTTCCATAGCCGCAGGCAGAACAGTTGAAACTGGAGCAGCAGCACGGCCAGGTGGACTGGGGACAGCAAGGAGTCATCATGCCAGGTAGTCGTGAGGCATGGTCCTAGGGCTCAGGTCCTCTGAGAGAGAGAAAGAAAGAGAGAAAGAGAGAATTAGAGAGACCATACTTAAATTCACACAGGACAGTGCCGGGTGGAGATTATAACAGAACATGGCCAAGATCTTCAAATGTTCATAAATGACCAGCATGGTCCAATAATAATAAGGCAGAACAGTTGAAACTGGAGCTGCAGCGCGGCCAGATGGACTGGGGACAGCAAGGAGTCATCACACCAGGTAGTCCTGAGGCATGGTCCTAGGGCCAGGTGTACTGGGGACAGCAAAGAGTCATCAGACCAGGTAGTCCTGAGGCATGGTCCTGGGGCCAGGTGGACTGGGGACAGCAAGGAGTCATCAGACCAGGTAGTCCTGAGGCATGGTCCTGGGGCCAGGTGGACTGGGGACAGCAATGAGTCATCAGACCAGGTAGTCCTGAGTCATGGTCCTAGGTCCTGGGACTCAGGTCCTCCGAGAGACAGACAGAAAAAAAGGGGAGAAAAATAATTAGAGAGAACATTCTTAAATTCACACAGGACACCGGATAAGACAGCAGAAATACTCCAGATATAACAAACTGACCCTAGCTCCCCGACACAAATTACTGCAGCATAAATACTGGAGGCAGAGACAGGAGGGGTCGGGAGACATTGTGGCCCCATACGACGACACCCCCAACAGGGCCAAACAGACAGGATATAACCCCACCCACTTTGCCAAAGCACAGCCCCCACACCACTAGAGGGATTCTTCAACCACCAACTTAAAATCCTGAGACAAGGCCGAGTATAGCCCACAAAGATTTCACAATGGCACAACCCAAGGGGGGGCGCCAACCCAGACAGGAAGATAACGTCTGTGACTCAACCCACTCAAGTGACGGACCCCTCGTAGGGACAGCATGGAAGAGCACCAGTAAGCCAGTGACTCAGCCCCTGTAATTGGGTTAGAGGCAGAGAATCCCAGTGCAGAGAGGGAAACCGGCCAGGCAGAGACAGCAAGGGCAGTTCGTCGCTCCAGAGCCATTCCGTTCACCTTCACACTCCTGGGCCAGACTACACTCAATCATAGGATCTACTGAAGAGATGAGTCTTCAATAAAGACTTAAAGGTTGAGACCGATTCTACATCTCTCACATGGGTAGGCTGACCATTCCATAAAATGGAGCTCTATAGGAGAAAGTCCTGCCTCCAGCTGTTTGCTTAGAAATTCTAGGGACAATTGGGAGGCCTGCGTCTTGTGACCGTAGCGTACGTGTAGGTATGTACGGCAGGACCAAATCGGAAATATAGGTAGGAGCAAGCCCATGTAATGCTTTGAAAGGTTAGCAGTAAAATCTTGAAATCAGCCCTATCCTTAACAGGAAGCCAGTGTAGAGAGGCTTAGCACTGGAGTAATATGATCAAATGTTTTGGTTCTAGTCAGGATTCTAGCAGCTGTATTTAGCACTAACTGAAGTTAATTTAGTGCTTTATCCGGGTAGCCAGAAAGTAGAGCATTGCAGTAGTCTAACCTAGAAGTGTCAAAAGGATGGATACATTTTTCTGCATCATTTTTGGACAGAAAGTTTCTGATTTTTGCAATGTTACGTAGATGGAAAAAAGCTGTCCTTGAAACAGCCTTGATATGTTCGTCAAAAGAGAGGTCAGGGTCCAGAGAGACGCCGAGGTCTTTCACAGTTTTATTTGAGACGACTGTACAACCATCAAGATTAATTGTCAGATTCAACAGAAGATCTTTATTTCTTGGGACATAGAACAAGCATCTCTGTTTTGTCCGATTTTAAAAGTAGAAAGTTTGCAGCCATCCACTTCCTTATGTCTGAAACACAGGCTTCCAGCGAGGGCAATTTTGGGGCTTCACCATGTTTCATTGAAATGCACAGCTGTGTGTCATCCGCATGGCAGTGAAAGTTAACATTATGTTTTCAAATGACATCCCCAAGAGGTAAAATATATAGTGAAAACAATAGTGGTCCTAAAACGGAACCTTGAGGAACACAGAAATTTGCAGTTGATTTGTCAGAGGACAAGCCATCCACAAATAGAAACTGATATCTATCCGACAGATAAGATCTAAACCAGGCCAGAACTTGTCCGTGTAGACCGATTTGGATTTCCAATCTCTCCAAATGAATGTGGTGATCGATGGTATCAAAAGCAGCACTAAGGTCTAGGAGCACGAGGACAGATGCAGAGCCTCGGTCTGACGCCATTAAAAAGTAATTTACCACCTTCAAAAGTGCAGTCTCAGTGCTATGATGGGGTCTAAAACGAGACTGAAGCGTTTTGTATACGTTGTTTGTCTTCAGGAAGGCAGTGAGTTCCTACACATTTTATATTTTTATATGTTTTTATAAAAAAATTGAGAGGAATGGGATATTCGATATAGACCAATAGTGTTTAATATTTTCTGGGTCAAGGTTTGGCTTTTTCAAGAGAGGCTTTATTACTGGCACTTTTAGTGAGTTTGGTACACATCCGGTGGATAGAGAGCCGTTTATTATGTTCAACATAGGAGGGCCAAGCACAGGAAGCAGCTCTTTCAGTAGTTTAGTTGGAAAAGGGTCCAGTATGCAGCTTGAAGATTTAGAGGCCATGATTATTTTCATCATTGTGTCAAGAGATATAGTACTAAAAGACTTGAGTGTATCTCTTGATCCTAGGTCCTGGCAGAGATGTGCAGACTCAGGACAACTGAGCTTTGGAGGAATATGCAGATTTAAAGAGGAGTCCGTAATTTGATTTCTAATGATCATGATCTTTTCCTCAAAGAAGTTAATGAATTTATCACTGCTGAAGTGAAAGCCATCCTCTCTTGGGGAATGCTGCTTTTTAGTTAGTTTTGCGACAGTATCAAAAATACATTTTGGATTGTTCTTATGTTCCTCAATTAAGTTGGAAAAATAGGATGATCGAGCAGCAGTGAGGGCTCTTCGATACGGTACGGTACTGTCTTTCCCAGCTAGTTGGAAGACTTCCAGTTTGGTGTAGCAGCAGTGAGGGCTCTTCGGTACTGCACGATACTGTTGTTTGGGGAGTCTCCCACATGCCTTTTGGCGAACATCAAACGTGTTCGCAATTTTTTTTCTTTAAGCAATGGCTTTTTTCTGGCCACTCTTCCGTAAAGCCCAGCTCTGTGGAGTGTACGGCTTAAAGTGGTCCTATGGACAGATACTCCAATCACCACTGTGGAACTTTGCAGCTCCTTCAGGGTTATCTTTGGTCTCTTTGTTGCCTCTCCGATTAATGCCCTCCTTGCCTGGTCTGTGAGTTTTGGTGGGTGGCCCTCTCTTGGCAGGTTTGTTGTGGTGCCATAATTTAAAAAATAAAAATAATGGATTTAATTCTGTTCCGTGGGATGTTCAAAGTTTCTGATGTTTTTTTTTATAACCCAACCCTGATCTGTACTTCTCCACAACTTTGTCCCTGACCTGTTTGGAGAGCTCCTTGGTCTTCACGATGCCGCTTGCTTGGTGGTTCCCCTTGCTTAGTGGTGTTGCTAATTATGGGGCCTTTCAGTTAACTAATTATGTGACTTCTGAAGGTAATTGGTTGCACCGGATCTTATTTAGGGGCTTCATAGCAAAGGGGGTGAATACATATGCACCACTCTTCCGTTTTATATTTTTGTGAATATTTTTGAACAACTTTTTTTTTTCTCACCAATTTGGACTACTTTGTGTCCATTACATGAAATCCAAATAAAAATACATTTAAATTACAGGTTGTAATGCAACAGAATAGGAAAAATGCCAAGGGAGGTGAATACTTTTGCAAGTCACTGTATTCCACATTATGTTGTGTTACAGCCTGAATTAATTTGTTTTCTCTCCCATCTACACACAATACCCCATAATGACATTCTCACTCATCTACACACAATTCCCCATAATGACGTTCTCACTCATCTACACACAATACCCCATAATGACATTCTCACTCATCTACACACAATACCCCATAATGACATTCTCACTCATCTACACACAATTCCCCATAATGACATTCTCACTCATCTACACACAATACCCCATAATGACATTCTCACTCATCTCTACCCCATAATGACATTCTCACTCATCTACACACAATTCCCCATAATGACGTTCTCATCTCATCTACCCCATAATGACACAATACCCCATAATGACATTCTCACTCATCTACACACAATACCCCATAATGACACATTCTCACTTCCCCATCTCACTCACACAATACCCCATAATGACACATCATCTACACACCCCATAATGACATCTCATCTACACACAATACCCCATAATGACATTCTCACTCATCTACACACAATACCCCATAATGACATTCTCACTCATCTACACACAATACCCATAATGACATTCTCACTCATCTACACACAATACCCCATAATGACATTCTCACTCATCTACACACAATACCCCATAATGACATTCTCACTCATCTACACACAATACCCCATAATGACATTCTCACTCATCTACACACAATGACATTCTCACTGACATCTACACACAATACCCCATAATGACATTCTCACTCATCTACACACAATACCCCATAATGACATTCTCACTCATCTACACACAATACCCCATAATGACATTCTCACTCATCTACACACAATACCCCATAATGACATTCTCACTCATCTACACACAATACCCCATAATGACATTCTCACTCATCTCCCCATAATGACACAATCTACCCATAATGACGTTCTCACTCATCTACACACAATACCCCATAATGACATTCTCACTCATCTACACACAATACCCCATAATGACATTCTCACTCATCTACACACAATTCCCCATAATGACATTCTCACTCATCTACACACAATTCCCCATAATGACGTTCTCACTCATCTACACACAATACCCCATAATGACTCACTCATCTACACACAATACCCCATAATGACATTCTCACTCATCTACACACAATACCCCATAATGACATTCTCACTCATCTACACACAATACCCCATAATGACATTCTCACTCATCTACACACAATACCCCACAAAGACATTCTCACTCATCTACACACAATACCACATAATGACATTCTCACTCATCTACACACAATAAAGTGAAAAAAAATGTTAGACATTTTAGCAAATTAATTGAAAATGAAATGCAGAAATATCTCATTTACATAAGTATTCACATCCTTTTACTATGACACTCCAAATTGACCTCAGTCCAATTTCCAAACGTCATCCTTGACGTCGCCACAACTTGATTGGAGTCCACCTGTGGCCAATTCAATGGTTTGGACATGTTTTAGAAAGAAACACACCTGTCTTTATAAGATCCCACAGTTGACAGTGGATGTCAGAGCAGAAACCAAGCCATGAAGTCCAAGGAACGGTCTGTACATCGCATACAGTGCCTTGCAACAAACTTTGATTTGTTAAAAAAGTTTGAAATATCCAATAAAAGTTGTTCCACTTCATGATTGTGTCCCACTTGTTGTTGATTCTTCACAAAAAAAATAAAGTTTTATATCTTTATGTTTGAAGCCTGAAATGTGGCAAAAGGTCGCAAAGTTCAAGGGGGCCGAATACTTTCGCAAGGCACTGTACATAGAAGTGTGATGAGGCACTATATTAAACAGTACCAGTCAAACGTTTGGACACACCTACTCATTCAAGTTATTTAGATTTAAAAAAAAAACTATTTTCTACATTGTAGAAAAATAGTGAAGATATCAAAACTATGATATAACACATATGGAATCATGTAGTAACCAAAAAAAAAGTGTTAATTATTCATTAAACAAATCAGAAATATATTTAAAATTCTTCAAAAGCCACCTTTTGCCTTGATGACAGCTATGCTAATAATAATCGTCTTTGTGAGAAGACAGAAAGACTTTCTCAAATTAAATGTTAACTGCAAAGTAGGTTTAGTTGACAGATGAGGATTATTTGTATCAATTTGGTGGCCATTGTTTAGCCAACTCTGTCATGACATGCTGCAGCACCAGAAACATTATAGGGGAATGACACATTATAGAGGAATGACACATTATAGAGGAGTTACACATTATAGGGGAATTACACATTATAGAGGAATTACACATTATAGGGGAATTACACATTATAGAGGAATTACACATTATAGAGGAATTACACATTATAGAGGAATTACACATTATAGGGGAATTACACATTATAGAGGAATTACACATTATAGAGGAATTACACATTATAGAGGAATTACACATTATAGAGGATTTACAGTTTATAGAGGAATGACACATTATAGAGGAATTACACATTATAGGGGAATTACACATTATAGAGGAATTACACATTATAGAGGATTTACAGTTTATAGAGGATTTACACATTATAGAGGAATTACACATTATAGAGGATTTACAGTTTATAGAGGAATGACACATTATAGAGGAATTACACATTATAGAGGAATGACACATTATAGAGGAATGACACATTATAGGGGAATTACACATTATAGAGGAATTACACATTATAGAGGAATTACACATTATAGAGGAATTACACATTATAGAGGAATTACACATTATAGGGGAATTACACATTATAGGGGAATTACACATTATAGAGGAATTACACATTATAGAGGATTTACAGTTTATAGAGGAATGACACATTATAGAGGAATTACACATTATAGGGGAATTACACATTATAGAGGATTTACACATTATAGAGGATTTACAGTTTATAGAGGAATTACACATTATAGAGGAATTACACATAGAGGATTTACAGTTTATAGAGGAATTACACATTATAGAGGATTTACACATTATAGAGGATTTACACATTATAGAGGATTTACACATTATAGAGGATTTACAGTTTATAGAGGAATTACACATTATAGAGGAATTACACATAGAGGATTTACAGTTTATAGAGGAATTACACATTATAGAGGATTTACACATTATAGAGGAATTACACATTATAGAGGAATTACACATTATAGAGGAATTACACATTATAGAGGAATTACACATTATAGAGGAATTACACATTATAGAATGACACATTATTACACATTATAGGAATTACACATTATAGAGGAATTACACATTATAGAGGAATTACACATTATAGGGGATTTACACATTATAGGGGAATTACACATTATAGGGGAATTACACATTATAGAGGAATTACACATTATAGAGGAATTACACATTATAGGGGATTACAGTTTATAGAGGAATTACACATTATAGGGGAATTACACATTATAGAGGAATTACACATTATAGGGGAATTACACATTATAGAGGAATTACACATAGAGGATTTACACATTATAGGGGAATTACACATTATAGAGGATTTACACATTATAGAGGAATTACACATTATAGAGGAATTACACATTATAGAGGAATTACACATTATAGGGGAATTACACATTATAGGGGATTTACACATTATAGGGGAATTACACATTATAGGGGAATTACAGTTTATAGAGGAATTACACATTATAGAGGAATTACACATTATAGGGGATTTACAACAACAAATATTTATTTTTTGGTCAGACCTCAAAAAAAAAAAGTATTCTGTTGTGATTTAAAGCTTTGAAATGGACTCATTTCCGTTGTTTCTCTATTAATTTTATACTGGGAGTGAAAAAAGTAAATAATAATTTTTTCCAAAACAGGACAAAATATAACAGAGAAAAACTACATTAAGGAAAATACCAAATATAACTTTATGGGCCCCCTTAGAGTTGTGTATTAAACATTATTGACCAGCTATGTTGACACGAAACACATCTCATGTACACCATGGGAGAGGAAGAGAATGTGCCTATTTCAAAGCTCTATAAAAAAAAAAATGAGTAGCTCACGACGTGGTTCGTTATTTTAAAGTAGCTCTCATTCTAGAAAAGGTTGGCGACCCCCATTACTGCTGTGAATGGGCTGTATGTTCACAACATCAGATGGGTACTATATACCTCATCACAGACACTCTCACACCGTTAGGGATGACAAGGGAGCCAATGAGAGACACTGAGATAGGGGTTTTATATCTACAATTATGACTGGAGAAAACAAACCAAGAAATGGAATTAAAATGTTTTAAAAAACGTACCATTCTAAAGCCTCAACTTAAAAAATTTTTAAAAAAGAACTGAGGTCAAAGGTGAAAATGACGTAACATACAACTCACAAGACACACACAGAGAGTATAGTGGCCAGTTCTATTGAAGGGAGTACACATTGTTATGATATGAAGTTTCAATGTACTGAAAATAACATTGTTTTAGCAGTAGCAGTAGACAACATCAATGTATCAAAGACAAAAGTACTTTGGTATTTTTGACATATTTTTAACATCAAGTGGGAATAGTCCCCCTTGTTATGCAGGTGTTTTTACTGTGCAATCCCCATTCTCATGCGCACATATACCTCAGGAATGGGCTTTTCCCACAATATATGAATATACAGTAAGTCAATATTATATCTGCTGCTCTAGTCTATCTATAGTCTGGTCTCTGTTGGTCTGTGCTTTACAATGATGGATATCATGTGTTTGTACACACATACACACACACAAGCACACACACACACACACACACACACACACACACACACACACACACACACACACACACACACACACACACACACACACACACACAAGCAGACACACACACACACACACACACACACACACACACACACACACACACACACACACACACACACACACAAAGGGACCGACCCACACAGGTATTCACACACACTACAGATGTAGGATCTTAATTTGAGCCAGTTTGCTAGAGTAGGAAAATAATCCTGCATAAAAGAAATGTGAATTATTATGCAGATTTTTCGTAAGGGAAAATCTAGTCTGAAATGTTCGAGTGGAAAGGTCCCATTGGCCCACCTTCACACACACACACACACACACACACACACACACACACACACACACACACACACACACACACACACACACACACACACACACAGAACCCTTAACTTAATCTATCCAAATGTAGTTTCCATGGTAACTCCCCCACACTCTTTCATTCTCTCTCTCTCTGTCTCTCTCTCAGTCTCTGTCTCTCTCTGTCTCTCTCTTTCCTTGCTAGTTCTTTCTTTTCTTTTTGTATTTTTCACTCCAGCTCTCACAGTCTCACATCATAATTAGACGTTCTTCCATGTTCCTCAAATGTCAAATTTCAACTCTGAAATCTTAAGGTTGTTAATAAACAAAAATCTCAAAAACAGTCCGCCAATCCTTCATTCCGTTTCACAACACCCTCGCAAAAAATAAATCTACTTGAAGGTATTAACACTCACTGTTATTTATTTTATTTCACCTTTATTTAGTAATAATAACTTAAAGACATTATGGTTTTTATTTATAGTTTATTTAACTAAGCAAGTCAGTTAATTAAGAACCATTTCTTATTTACAATGACGACCTACCAAAAGGAAAAAGGCCTCCTGCGGGGACGGGGGATTAAAATATATATATATATAAATAAATCTAGAACAAAACACACATCACAACAAGAGAGACAACACAACATGGTAGCAAGACTACATGGTGGCAACACAACATGGTGGCAACACAACATGGTGGCAACACAACATGGTAGCAACACAACATGGCAGCAACACAACATGGTAGCAACACAACATGGTAGCAACACAACATGGTGGCAACACAACATGGTAGCAACACAACATAACAACAACATGGTAGCATCACAACATGGTAACAACACAACATGACAACAACATGGTAGAAACACAACATGGTAACAACACAAGATGACAACAACATGGTAGAAACACAAGATGACAACAACATGGTGGCAACACAACATGGTAGCAACACAACATAACAACAACATGGTAGAAACACAACATGACAACAACATGGTAGCAACACAACATGGTGGCAACACAACATGGTGGCAACACAACATGGTAGCAACACACATGTTAGCAACACAACATGGTAGCAACACAACATGGTAGCAACACAACATGGTGGCAACACAACATGGTGGCAACACAACATGGTGGCAACACAACATGGTAGCAACACAACATGGTAGCAACACAACATGGTGGCAACACAACATGGTGGCAACACAACATGGTGGCAACACAACATGGTAGCAACACAACATGGTAGCAACACAACATAACAACAACATGGTAGCAACACAACATGGTAACAACACAAGATGACAACAACATGGTGGCAACACAACATGGTAGCAACACAACATAACAACAACATGGTAGCAACACAACATGGTGGCAACACAACATGGTGGCAACACAACATGGTAGCAACACAACATGGTAGCTACACAACATAACAACAACATGGTAGCAACACAACATGGTAACAACACAAGATGACAACAACATGGTGGCAGCACAACATGGTAGCAACACAACATGGTAGCAACACAAGATGACAACAACATGGTAGAAACATAAGATGACAACAACATGGTGGCAACACAACATGGTAGCAACACAACATGGTAACAACACAAGATGACAACAACATGATAGAAACACAAGATGACAACAACATGGTGGCAACACAACATGGTAGCAACACAACATAACAACAACATGGTAGAAACACAACATGACAACAACATGGTAGCAACACAACATGGTGGCCACACAACATGGTAGCAACACAACATGGTAGCAACACAACACGGTGGCAACACAACATGGTGGCAACACAACATGGTAGCAACACAACATGGTGGCAACACAACATGGTGGCAACACAACATGGTAGCAACACAACATGGTGGCAACACAACATGGTGGCAACACAACATGGTAGCAACACAACATTGTGGCAACACAACATGGTGGCAACACAACATGGTAGCAACACAACATGGTAGCAACACAACATGGTGGCAACACAACATGGTGGCAACACAACATGGTAGCAACACAACATGGCAGCAACACAACATGGTAGCAACACAACATGGTGGCAACACAACATGGTGGCAACACAACATGGTAGCAACACAACATAACAACAACATGGTAGCAACACAACATGGTAACAACACAAGATGACAACAACATGGTAGCAACACAACATGGTAGCAACACAACATAACAACAACATGGTAGCAACACAACATGGTAACAACACAAGATGACAACAACATGGTAGCAACACAACATGGTGGCAACACAACATGGTGGCAACACAACATGGTGGCAACACAACATGGTAGCAACACAACATGGTAGCAACACAACATAACAACAACATGGTAGCAACACAACATGGTAACAACACAAGATGACAACAACATGGTGGCAACACAACATGGTAGCAACACAACATAACAACAACATGGTAGCAACACAACATTGTGGCAACACAACATGGTGGCAACACAACATGGTAGCAACACAACATGGTAGAAACACAACATGACAACAACATGGTAGCAACACAACATGGTGGCAACACAACATGGTGGCAACACAACATGATGGCAACACAACATGGTGGCAACACAACATGGTAGCTACACAACATAACAACAACATGGTAGCAACACAACATGGTAGCAACACAACATGGTAGCTACACAACATAACAACAACATGGTAGCAACACAACATGGTAACAACACAAGATGACAACAACATGGTGGCAACACAACATGGTAACAACACAACATGGTAGCAACACAACATAACAAGAACATGGTAGCAACACAACATGGTAACAACACAAGATGACAACAACATGGTAGCAACACAACATGGTGGCAACACAACATGGTAGCAACACAACATGGTAGCAACACAACATAACAACAACATGGTAGCAACACAACATGGTAACAACACAAGATGACAACAACATGGTAGCAACACAACATGGTGGCAACACAACATGGTGGCAACACAACATGGTGGCAACACAACATGGTAGCATCACAACATGGTGGAACACAACAGGGTGGCAACACAACATGGTAGCAAGACAACATGGTAGCAACAAAACATGGTGGCATCACAACATGGTAACAACACAACATGGTGGCAACACAACATGTTGGCAACACAACATGGTAGCAACACAACATGGTAGCAACACAACATGGTGGCAACACATGGTAGCAACACAACATGGCAGCAACACAACATGGTAGCAACACAACATGGTGCAACACAACATGGTGGCAACACAACATGGTAGCAACACAACATGGTAGCAACACAACATAACAACAACATGGTAGCAGCACAACATGGTAACAACACAATATGACAACAACATGGTGGCAACACAACATGGTAGCATCACAACATAACAACAACATGGTAGAAACACAACATGACAACAACATGGTAGTAACACAACATGGTGGCAACACAACATGGTGGCAACACAACATGGTGGCAACACAACATGGTAGCAACACAACATTGTGGCAACACAACATGGTGGCAACACAACATGGTAGCAACACAACATGGTAGCAACACAACATGGTGGCAACACAACATGGTGGCAACACAACATGGTAGCAACACAACATGGCAGCAACACAACATGGTAGCAACACAACATGGTGGCAACACAACATGGTAGCAACACAACATAACAACAACATGGTAGCAACACAACATGGTAACAACACAAGATGACAACAACATGGTAGCAACACAACATGGTAGCAACACAACATAACAACAACATGGTAGCAACACAACATGGTAACAACACAAGATGACAACAACATGGTAGCAACACAACATGGTGGCAACACAACATGGTGGCAACACAACATGGTGGCAACACAACATGGTAGCAACACAACATGGTAGCAACACAACATAACAACAACATGGTAGCAACACAACATGGTAACAACACAAGATGACAACAACATGGTGGCAACACAACATGGTAGCAACACAACATAACAACAACATGGTAGAAACACAACATGACAACAACATGGTAGTAACACAACATGGTGGCAACACAACATGGTAGAAACACAACATGACAACAACATGGTAGCAACACAACATGGTGGCAACACAACATGGTGGCAACACAACATGATGGCAACACAACATGGTGGCAACACAACATGGTAGCTACACAACATAACAACAACATGGTAGCAACACAACATGGTAGCAACACAACATGGTAGCTACACAACATAACAACAACATGGTAGCAACACAACATGGTAACAACACAAGATGACAACAACATGGTGGCAACACAACATGGTAACAACACAACATGGTAGCAACACAACATAACAAGAACATGGTAAGCAAAGAACATGGTAGCAACACAACATGGACAACAAACAACAAAAAGATGACAACAACATGGTGGCAACACAACATGGTGGCAACACAACATGGTAGCAACACAACATGGTAGCAACACAACATAACAACAACATGGTAGCAACACAACATGGTAACAACACAAGATGACAACAACATGGTAGCAACACAACATGGTGGCAACACAACATGGTGGCAACACAACATGGTGGCAACACAACATGGTAGCAACACAACATGGTGGCAACACAACAGGGTGGCAACACAACATGGTAGCAAGACAACATGGTAGCAACAAAACATGGTGGCATCACAACATGGTAACAACACAACATGGTGGCAACACAACATGTTGGCAACACAACATGGTAGCAACACAACATGGTAGCAACACAACATGGCAGCAACACAACATGGCAGCAACACAACATGGTAGCAACACAACATGGTTGCAACACAACATGGTGGCAACACAACATGGTAGCAACACAACATGGTAGCAACACAACATAACAACAACATGGTAGCAGCACAACATGGTAACAACACAATATGACAACAACATGGTGGCAACACAACATGGTAGCATCACAACATAACAACAACATGGTAGAAACACAACATGACAACAACATGGTAGTAACACAACATGGTGGCAACACAACATGGTGGCAACACAACATGGTAGAAACACAACATGACAACAACATGGTAGCAACACAACATGGTGGCAACACAACATGGTGGCAACACAACATGGTAGCAACACAACATGGTAGCTACACAACATAACAACAACATGGTAGAAACACAACATGGTAACAACACAAGATGACAATAACATGGTGGCAACACAACATGGTAGCAACACAACATAACAACAACATGGTAGAAACACAACATGACAACAACATGGTAGCAACACAACATGGTGGCAACACAACATGGTGACAACACAACATGATGGCAACACAACATGGTGGCAACACAACATGGTGGCAACACAACATGATGGCAACACAACATGGTGGCAACACAACATGGTAGCAACACAACATGGTGGCAACACAACATGATGGCAACACAACATGGTAGCAACACAACATGGTGGCAACACAACATGATGGCAACACAACATGGTGGCAACACAACATGATGGCAACACAACATGATGGCAACACAACATGGTGGCAACACAACATGATGGCAACACAACATGGTAACAACACAAGATGACAACAACATGGTGGCAACACAATATGGTAGCACCACAACATAACAACAACATGGTAGAAACACAACATGACAACAACATGGTAGCAACACAACATGGTGGCAACACAACATGGTGGCAACACAACATGGTAGAAACACAACATGACAACAACATGGTAGCAACACAACATGGTGGCAACACAACATGATGGCAACACAACATGGTGGCAACACAACATGGTAGCAACACAACATGGTAGCTACACAACATAACAACAACATGGTAGCAACACAACATGGTAACAACACAAGATGACCACAACATGGTGGCAACACAACATGGTGGCAACACAACATGGTGGCAACACAACATGGTGGCAACACAACATGATGGCAACACAAAATGGTGGCAACACAACATGACGACAACAGCAGGGCAGCAACACAACATGGTAGCAACACAACATGGTGCAACACAACATGGTGGCAACACAACATGGTAGCAACAAAACATGGTAGCCACACAACATAACAACAACATGGTAGCAGCACAACATGGTAACAACACAAGATGACAACAACATGGTGGCAACACAACATGGTAGCATCACAACATAACAACAACATGGTAGAAACACAACATGACAACAACATGGTAGTAACACAACATGGTGGCAACACAACATGGTGGCAACACAACATGGTAGAAACACAACATGACAACAACATGGTAGCAACACAACATGGTGGCAACACAACATGGTGGCAACACAACATGGTAGCAACACAACATGGTAGCTACACAACATAACAACAACATGGTAGAAACACAACATGGTAACAACACAAGATGACAATAACATGGTGGCAACACAACATGGTAGCAACACAACATAACAACAACATGGTAGAAACACAACATGACAACAACATGGTAGCAACACAACATGGTGGCAACACAACATGGTGACAACACAACATGATGGCAACACAACATGGTGGCAACACAACATGGTGGCAACACAACATGATGGCAACACAACATGGTGGCAACACAACATGGTAGCAACACAACATGGTGGCAACACAACATGATGGCAACACAACATGGTAGCAACACAACATGGTGGCAACACAACATGATGGCAACACAACATGGTAGCAACACAACATGATGGCAACACAACATGGTGGCAACACAACATGGTGGCAACACAACATGATGGCAACACAACATGATGGCAACACAACATGGTGGCAACACAACATGATGGCAACACAACATGATGGCAACACAACATGGTGGCAACACAACATGGTGGCAACACAACATGACGACAACAGCAGGGCAGCAACACAACATGGTAGCAACACAACATGGTGCAACACAACATGATGGCAACACAACATGGTGGCAACACAACATGGTGGCAACACAACATGGTGGCAACACAACATGACGACAACAGCAGGGCAGCAACACAACATGGTAGCAACACAACATGGTGCAACACAACATGGTAGCAACACAACATGGTGGCACCACATCATGGCAGCAACACAACATGGTGGCAACACAACATGGTGCAACACAACATGGTAGCAACACAACATGGTGGCACCACATCATGGCAGCAACACAACATGGTAGCAACACAACATGGTGGCACCACAACATGGTGGCAACACAACATGGTGGCAACACAACATGGTGGCAACACAACATGGTAGCAACACAACATGGTGCAACACAACATGGTAGCAACACATCATGGTGGCACCACATCATGGCAGCAACACAACATGGTGGCAACACAACATGGTGGCAACACAACATGGTAGCAACACAACATGGTGGCAACACAACATGGTGGCAACACAACATGGTAGCAACACAACATGACAACAACATGGTAGCAACACAACATGACAACAACATGGTAGCAACACAACATGGTGGCAACACAGCATGGTGACAACACAACATGGTGGCAACACAACATGGTAGCAACACAACATGACAACAACATGGTAGCAACACAACATGACAACAACATGGTAGCAACACAACATGACACCAACATGGTAACAACACAACATGGTAGCAACACAACATGACAACAACATGGTGGCACCACAACATGGTGGCAACACAACATGGCAGCAACACAACATGGTGGCAACACAACATGGTAGCAACACAACATGGTGGCAACACAACAATATAAGTTTACTTACGCACAGTTCCATTTAAAATGATTTGTTCAGTCATTTAATCATAATTTTACTAACACCAACACAGCATGACAACAACATGGTAGCAACACAACATGGTTGCAACACAACATGGTGGCAACACAACATGTAGCAACACAAAATGGCAGCAGAACAACATGGTAGCAACACAACATGGTTGCAACACAACATGGTAGCAACACAACATGGTTGCAACACAACATGGTGGCAACACAACATGGTAGCATCACAACATGGTGGCACCACATCATGGTAGCAACACAACATGGTAGCAACACAACATGGTGGCAACACAACATGGTGGCAACACAACATGGTGGCAACAAAGCATGGTGGCCACACAACATGGTAGCAACACAACATGGTAGCAACACAACATGGTAGCAACACAACATGGTGACAACACAACATGGTGGCAACACAACATGGTAGCAACATACAACATGACAACAACATGGTAGCAACACAACATGGTGGCAACACAACATGGCAGCAACACAACATGGTGGCAACACAACATGGTAGCAACACAACATGGTGGCAACACAACATGGTAGAAACACAACATGACAACAACATGTTAGCAACACAACATGGTAGAAACACAACATGACAACAACATGGTAGCAACACAACATGGTGGCAACACAACATGATGGCAACACAACATGGTGGCAACACAACATGGTAGCAACACAACATGGTGGCAACACAACATGATGGCAACACAACATGGTAGCAACACAACATGGTGGCAACACAACATGGTGGCAACACAACATGGTGGCAACACAACAACACAACAGCAACACAACATGATAGCAACACAACATGGTGGCAACACAACATGGTGGCAACACAACATGATGGCAACACAACATGATGGCAACACAACATGGTGGCAACACAACATGGTGGCAACACAACACAACATGATGGCAACACAACATGGTGGCAACACAACATGGTGGCAACACAACATGACGACAACAGCAGGGCAGCAACACAACATGGTAGCAACACAACATGGTGCAACACAACATGATGGCAACACAACATGGTGGCAACACAACATGGTGGCAACACAACATGGTGGCAACACAACATGCAACACAACATGGTGGCAACAACAGCACACATCAGGGCAGCAACACAACATGGTAGCAACACAACATGGTGCAACACAACATGGTAGCAACACAACATGGTGGCACCACATCATGGCAGCAACACAACATGGTGGCAACACAACATGGTGCAACACAACATGGTAGCAACACAACATGGTGGCACCACATCATGGCAGCAACACAACATGGTAGCAACACAACATGGTGGCACCACAACATGGTGGCAACACAACATGGTGGCAACACAACATGGTGGCAACACAACATGGTAGCAACACAACATGGTGCAACACAACATGGTAGCAACACACATGGTGGCAACACATCATGGCAGCAACACAACATGGTGGCAACACAACATGGTGCAACACAACATGGTGGCAACAACATGGTAGCAACACAACATGGTGGCAACACAACATGGTGGCAACACAACATGGTAGCAACACAACATGACAACAACATGGTAGCAACACAACATGACAACAACATGGTAGCAACACAACATGGTGGCAACACAGCATGGTGACAACACAACATGGTGGCAACACAACATGGTAGCAACACAACATGACAACAACATGGTAGCAACACAACATGACAACAACATGGTAGCAACACAACATGACACCAACATGGTAACAACACAACATGGTAGCAACACAACATGACAACAACATGGTGGCACCACAACATGGTGGCAACACAACATGGCAGCAACACAACATGGTGGCAACACAACATGGTAGCAACACAACATGGTGGCAACACAACAATATAAGTTTACTTACTTACAGTTCCATTTAAAATGATTTGTTCAGTCATTTAATCATAATTTTACTAACACCAACACAGCATGACAACAACATGGTAGCAACACAACATGGTTGCAACACAACATGGTGGCAACACAACATGTAGCAACACAAAATGGCAGCAGAACAACATGACAACAACATGGTAGCAACACAACATGGTGGCAACACAACATGGCAGCAACACAACATGGTGGCAACACAACATGGTGGCACCACATCATGGCAGCAACACAACATGGTAGCAACACAACATGGTAGCAACACAACATGGTGGCACCACAACATGGTGGCAACACAACATGATGGCAACACAACATGGTAGCAACACAACATGGTGCAACACAACATGGTAGCAATACAACATGGTGGCACCACATCATGGCAGCAACGGTGGCAACACAACATGGTGGCAACACAACATGGTAGCAACACAACATGGTGGCAACACAACATGGTAGCAACACAACATGACAACAACATGGTAGCAACACAACATGACAACAACATGGTAGCAACAACATGGTGGCAACACAGCATGGTGACAACACAACATGGTGGCAACACAACATGGTAGTAACACAACATGACAACAACATGGTAGCAACACAACATGACAACAACATGGTAGCAACACAACATGGTAACAGCACAAGATGACAACAACATGGTGGCAACACAACATGGTAGCAACACAACATAACAACAACATGGTAGAAACACAACATGACAACAACATGGTAGCAACACAACATGGTGGCAACACAACATGGTGGCAACACAACATGATGGCAACACAACATGGTGGCAACACAACATGACGACAACAACATGGTAGCAACACAACATGGTAGCAACACAGCATGGTGACAACACAACATGGTGACAACAACATGGTAGCAACACAACATGACAACAACATGGTGGCAACACAACATGACAACAACATGGTGGCAACACAACATGGGGGCAACACAACATGGTAGCAACACAACATGGTGGCAACACAACATGGTAGCAACACAACATGGTAGCAACACAACATGGTGGCACCACATCATGGTAGCAACACAACATGGTAGCAACACAACATGGTGGCAACACAACATGGTGGCAACACAACATGGTGGCAACACGACATGGTAGCAACACAATATGGTGGCAACACAACATGGTAGCAACACAGCATGGTGACAACACAACATGGTGGCAACACAACATGGTAGCAACACAACATGACAACAACATGGTAGCAACACAACATGACAATAACATGGTGGCAACACAACATGGTGGCAACACAACATGGTAGCAACACAACATGACAACAACATGGTAACAACACAACATGGTAGCAACACAACATGACAACAATATGGTGGCAACACAACATGGTGGCAACACAACATGGCAGCAACACAACATGGTGGCAACACAACATGGCAGCAACACAACATGGTGGCAACACAACATGGTAGCAACACAACATGGTGGCAACACGACATGGTGGCAACACAACATGGTAGCAACACAACATGCTGGCAACACAACATGGTAGCAACACAACAATATAAGTTTACTTACAGTTCCATTTAAAATGATTTGTTCAGTCATTTAATCATAATTTTACTAACACCAACACAGCATGACAACAACATGGTAGCAACACAACATGGTGGCAACACAACATGTAGCAACACAACATGGCAGCAGAACAACATGGTAGCAGCACAAAACATGGTACGAACATTATTGGGGACAGACAGCAGCACAAAAGGCAAGAAGTTAGAAACAACAATACATCACAGAAAGCAACCACAACTGTCAGAAAGAGTGTCTATGATTGTGTCTTTGAATGAAGAGATGGATATAAAACTGTCCAGTTTGAGTGTTTGTTGCAGCTCGTTCCAGTCTCTAGCTGCAGGGAACTGAAAGGAGGAGAGACCCAGGGATGTGTGTGCTTTGGGGACCTTTAACAGAATGTGACTGGCAGAACGGGTGTTGTATGTGAGGATGAGGGCTGCAGTAGATATCTCAGATAGGGGGAGTGAGGCCTAAGAGGGTTTTAAAAATAAGCATCAACCAGTGGGTCTTGTGGCGGGTATACAGAGATGACCAGTTAACAGAGAAGTAGAGAGTGCAGAGATGTGTCTTATAAGGAGCATTGGTGGCAAATCTGAGGGCAGAACGTTAAAGAACATCTAGCCGCTGGAAATCACCCTTACCTGCCGATCTATAAATGATGTCTCCATAATCTGGCATGGGTAGGATGGTCATCTGAATCAGGGTTTGTTTGGCAACTGGGGTGAAAGAGGAGAGATTACAGTAGAGGAAACCAAGTGCAGATTTAACTTTAGCCTGCAGCTTTGATCTGTGCTGAGAGAAGGACAGTGCACCGTCAAGCCATACTCCCAAGTACTTGTATGAGGTGACTACCTCAAGCTCTAAACCCTCAGAGGTAGTAATCACACTGGAGGGGAGAGGGCCATTCTTCTTACCAAACCACATAACCTTTGTTTTGGAGGTGTTCAGAACAAGGTTAAGGAGGTTAGGTTAGGCTATAGGTTAGGCTATAGGTTAAGCTATAGGTTAGGCTATAAAAATGGATTTTATCAACAGAAGACCATTCGTTGTGTAACAATGAGCATTGGGATTGCAAACAGAGGAAGATCGACAAAGCTACACGATTTGTTTTATTGCAGTTTGTGATTTTGTTATGCCTGTGCTGGTTGAAATAGTTGTTTTTTATGGGGCTCTATCCTCAGATAATCGCATCGTATTCTTTCGCAGTAAATCCTTTTTTAACTCTGACAACGCAGTTGGATTAGCAAGATTCTAGGCTTTCGAAACATGTGAGACACTTGCATTTTCATGAATGTTTAATATGACTATTTATGTAGCGATCACCGTATGTTGTCGAATTTCATCCCTCTAACGGGTTCTGTGCGCAGAGGTCAAACTCTCAAATAGCTCTTCGTCGACTGTTGCTGGATGCTATTGTCCTCCATCAGCACCGGCCTGTACCCTACCTGCCCTAAGCTCTCTCCTGGCCCCTTACACTAAGTCTGAATTTGTCCTGCTAGGTGACCTAAACTGGGACATGCTTAAACCACCTGACCAAGTCCTAAAGCAATGGGACTCCCTAAATCTTTCTCAGATTATTACCAATCCCACAGGTTATGACTCCAAACACCCAGAACAGGCTACTCCCCTCAATGTTATCCTCACTAATAATCCTGATAGGAATCAGTCTGGTGTTTTCTGTAATGACCTTAGTGATCACTGTTTTACAGCCTGTGTTCATAGTGCCTGCTCTTTGAAACAACCTGTCCTGATTTGTCATAGAGGCCTGAAAAAAAGCCTTTAACGAGCAAGCCTTCCTTCATGACCTGGCCTCTGTAAAATGGTATTGAATCAGCTTGATCCCCTCTGTCGAAGACGCTTGGACCTTCTTTTTGATATTTTCAGTGGTATTTTTAATAAACAGGACCCATAAAGAAAATGAGAATCAAAAACAGGTTTAGCTTCTGGTTCGACCGTGATCTTGTTACTCCACTTCAAGAATTGCATTTGGGGAAAGGCTCGGCACACGCATACTCAGGCTGACTGGCTCTCGTTCAGGCAAATGAGAAATAAGTGCACTCGGGCTATCCGGAAGGCTAAAGTTAGTGACTTTAAGGAGTAGTTCTCTCTCTGTGGGTCGAACCCCAAGAAGTTCTGGAAAATAATGAAAGACCTGGAATAAGCCCTCCTCCTCCCAGCTGCCCGTGGCCCTTAATGTTGATGATGTGGTTGTTACTAACAAGAAGCACATGGCTGAACTCTTTAATCACCAAATCATTAAGTCAGGATTCCTATTTGATTCAGCCATGCCTCCTTGCCTTATCCAACATTTCCTCATCTCCCACCCCTTCAAATACGATTTTCTCTGATGCCTCTCCCTCCTTTTCCCCTGCCTCGCTACAAAGTTTCTCCCTACATGTAGTCACTGAGGTTGAGGTGCTAAAGGAGCTCCTGAAACTTGACCCCAAAAAAACATCTGGGTCAGATGGTTTAGACCCTTTCTTCTTTAAAATTTATTCGGGATTGGTGTCCCTTCCATGGGATGGTTAATGCTTAAAACCAGCAAAGCAAATTCTTGGGAGAGAGGGGGGAGTGTGGTGGGGATACCTATAACAGATAGGGGGAGACAGGTCAGGACAGACGGTGAACAGAGAGGGGGAGTGTGGTGGGGGTACCTGTATCAGACAGGGGGAGACAGGTCAGGACAGACGGTGAACAGAGAGGGGGAGTGTGGTGGGGGTACCTGTACCCAGACAGGGGGAGACAGGTCAGGACAGACGGTGAACAGAGAGGGGGAGTGTGGTGGGGGTACCTGTACCAGACAGGGGAGACAGGTCAGGGAGAGAGGGGGAGTGTGGTGGGGGTACCTATAACAGATAGGGGAGACAGGTCAGGAGAGAGGGGGAGTGTGGTGGGGGTACCTATAACAGAGAGGGGGAGTGTGGTGGGGGTACCTGTACCAGACAGGGGGAGACAGGTCAGGACAGACGGTGAACAGAGAGGGGGAGTGTGGTGGGGGTACCTGTACCAGACAGGGGGAGACAGGTCAGGGAGAGAGGGGGAGTGTGGTGGGGGTACCTATAACAGAGAGGGGGAGTGTGGTGGGGGTACCTGTACCAGACAGGGGGAGACAGGTCAGGAGAGAGGGGGAGTGTGGTGGGGGTACCTATAACAGAGAGGGGAGTGTGGTGGGGGTACCTGTACCAGACAGGGGAGACAGGTCAGGACAGACGGTGAACAGAGAGGGGGAGTGTGGTGGGGGTACCTATAACAGAGAGGGGGAGTGTGGTGGGGATACCTATAACAGATAGGGGGAGACAGGTCAGGACAGACGGTGAACAGAGAGGGGGGAGTGTGGTGGGGGTACCTGTACCAGACAGGGGGAGACAGGTCAGGACAGACGGTGAACAGATCGCCAGGTGGAATCCTAGCAGCAGTGCAGCAGGCAACGGGAGAAGGTGTCACACCCACTGGGGAGAAGATTTTATTTCTGGAGGCAGATTTCTTGTAGAAAATGCCAGTGAATGGTCTTTGAACAGCAACAATTTCATGTTCATTCCATTGAATTGTATTTAACTATTTGTCTCCTGTATGCCATTTTTGCCTCAATATATTTCATGGTGTGCACCCTAACAGGTAGTGTATTATTAAGTATTATAATAACCCACATCTATATTTGTAGCCAAATGTGATCTTTTTCCCTCCCTCCCTCTTTTTCCCTCCCTCCCTCCCTCCCTCCCTCCCTCTTTTTCCCTCCCTCCCTCCCTCTTTTCCCTCCCTCCCTCCCTCCCTCCCTCCCTCTTTTTCCATCCTTCTCTCCTTCCTCTCTTTTTCCCTCCC
Organism: Oncorhynchus nerka; assembly: GCF_034236695.1. Lineage (NCBI taxonomy): Eukaryota > Metazoa > Chordata > Actinopteri > Salmoniformes > Salmonidae > Oncorhynchus > Oncorhynchus nerka. The sequence continues at coordinate 8,406,640 of NC_088402.1, forward strand.
TCCCTCCCTCCCACCCTCGTTTCTGCCTCCCTCCTCTCTTTTTCCCTCCCTCCCTCCCCTCCCTCCCTCCCTCCTCACTTTTCCCTCCCATCTTCCTCTCTCCTTCCATCCCTCCCTCCCATCTTCCTTTCTCCTTCCATCCCTCCCTCCCATCCACCCTCTCTTTTCCATCCCTCCCTCCCACCCACCCTCCTTTCATCCTTCTCTTCCTCCCACCAACCCTCCTCCCTCCTTGCATCCCTCAATATATCCCTCCATCCCTGGAGAATAGACATGATCAATCAATCAATCAAATCTATTTATAAAGCACTTTTTACATCGGCAGATGTCACAAAGTGCTATACAGAAACCCAGCCTAATGCTCCAAACAGCAAACAACGCAGACGTAGAAGCACAGTAACTAGAAAAAAACTCCCTAGAAAAGCAGGAACCTAGGAAGAAACCTAGAGAGGAAACAGGCTCTGAGGGTTTGCCAGTCCTCTGGCTGTGCCTGGTGGGGATTATAAGAGTACATTAAGGCCAGGTCGTTATTCAAGATGTTGAAACATTCATAGATGACCAGCAGGGTAAATTAATAATCACAGTAGTTGCAGAGGGTGCCAAAGGTCAGCACCTCAGGAATATATGTCAGTTGTCTTTTAATAGCCGAGCATTCAGAGGTCGACACAGCAGGTAAAGAAGGAGAGGGAGTTTAAATTAGTAATGTCACATGCACAAGTATAGTGAAACGCAAAACTCAAAACCCAACAATTCAGTAATCAATAACAATGTTAAACTAGAAATACAGATGAAGTCAGAAGTTTACATACACTAGGTTGGAGTCATTAAAACTTGTTTTTCAACGACTCAACAAATTTCTTGTTAAAGTTTTGGCAAGTCGGTTAGGCCATCTACTTTGTGCATGACACGGGTAATTATTCCAACAATTGTTTACAAAACAGATTATTTCATTTATAATTCACTGTAAAACAGTGGGTCAGAAATTTACATAGACTAAGTTGATGTAATGATGTCATGGATTTAGAAGCTTCTGATAATTGACATCATTTTAGTCAATTGGAGGTGTACCTGTGGATGTATTTCAAGGTCTACCTTCAAACTCAGTGCCTGTTTGCTTGACATCATGACAAAAGCAAAAGAAATCAGCCAATACCTCAGCAAAAAAATTGTACACCTAAACAAATCTCGTTCATCCTTGGGAGCAAATGTCTGAAGGTACCATGTTCATATGTACAAACAATAGTACGTAAGTATAAACACCATGGGATCATACCGCTCAGGAATGAGACACGTTCTGTCCTGAACGTACTTTGGTACGAAAAGTGCAAATCAATCCCAGAACAACAGAACAACAGCAAAGGACCCTGTGAAGATGCTGGAGAAAACAGGTACAAAGTATCTGTATCCACAGTAAAACGAGTCCTATATCGACATAATAACAAGGTTATTGGGGCGGCAGGGTCAAGTAGCCTAGTGGTTAGAGCGTCGAGGCGGCAGGTAGCCTAGTGGTTAGAGTGTAGGGACGGCAGGTAGCCTAGTGGTTAGAGCGTCGAGGCGGCAGTTAGCCTAGTGGTTAGAGCGTCGAGGCGGCAGGTAGCCTAGTGGTTAGAGCGTAGAGGCGGCAGGGAGCCTAGTGGTTAGAGCGTAGAGGCGGCAGGGAGCCTAGTGGTTAGAGCGTCGAGGCGGCAGGTAGCCTAGTGGTTAGAGCGTAGGGACGGCAGGTAGCCTAGTGGTTAGAGCGTCGAGGCGGCAGGTAGCCTAGTGGTTAGAGCGTAGAGGCGGCAGGTAGCCTAGTGGTTAGAGCGTAGAGGCGGCAGGTAGCCTAGTGGTTAGAGCGTAGAGGCGGCAGGTAGCCTAGTGGTTAGAGCGTCGAGGCGGCAGGTAGCCTAGTGGTTAGAGCGTGGAGGCGGCAGGTAGCCTAGTGGTTAGAGCGTCGAGGCGGCAGGTAGCCTAGTGGTTAGAGCGTCGAGGCGGCAGGTAGCCTAGTGGTTAGAGCGACAGGAGGCGGCAGGTAGCCTAGTGGTTAGAGCGTAGAGGCGGCAGGTAGCCTAGTGGTTAGAGCGTAGAGGCGGCAGGTAGCCTAGTGGTTAGAGCGTCGAGGTGGCAGGTAGCCTAGTGGTTAGAGCGTAGAGGCGGCAGGTAGCCTAGTGGTTAGAGCGTGGAGGCGGCAGGTAGCCTAGTGGTTAGAGCGTAGAGGCCGCAGGTAGCCTAGTGGTTAGAGCGTGGAGGCGGCAGGTAGCCTAGTGGTTAGAGCGTGGAGGCGGCAGGTAGCCTAGTGGTTAGAGCGTGGAGGAGGCAGGTAGCCTAGTGGTTAGAGCGTAGAGGCGGCAGGTAGCCTAGTGGTTAGAGCGTGGAGGCGGCAGCTAGCATAGTGGTTAGAGCGTGGAGGCGGCAGGTAGCCTGGTGGTTAGAGCGTAGAGGCGGCAGGTAGCCTAGTGGTTAGAGCGTGGAGGCGGCAGCTAGCCTAGTGGTTAGAGCGTGGAAGCGGCAGATAGCCTAGTGGTTAGAGCGTAGAGGCGGCAGGTAGCCTAGTGGTTAGAGCGTGGAGGCGGCAGGTAGCCTAGTGGTTAGAGCGTGGAGGCGGCAGGGAGCCTAGTGGTTAGAGCGTGGAGGCGGCAGGTAGCCTAGTGGTTAGAGCGTGGAGGCGGCAGGTAGCCTAGTGGTTAGAGCGTGGAGGCGGCAGGTCGCCTAGTGGTTAGAGCGTGGCGGCGGCAGGTAGCCTAGTGGTTAGAGCGTGGAGGCGGCAGGTAGCCTAGTGGTTAGAGCAAACAAGAGGCGGCAGGTAGCCTAGTGGTTAGAGCGTGGAGGCGGCAGGTAGCCTAGTGGTTAGAGCGTAGAGGCGGCAGGTAGCCAGTCGTTAGAGCGTGGAGCGGCAGGTAGCCTAGTGGTTAGAGCGTAGGACGGCAGGTAGCCTAGTGGTTAGAGCGTAGGGACGGCAGGTAGCCTAGTGGTTAGAGCGTAGAGGCGGCAGGTAGCCTAGTGGTTAGAGCGTAGAGGCGGCAGGTAGCCTAGTGGTTAGAGCGTAGGGACGGCAGGTAGCCTAGTGGTTAAAGGGTAGGGACGGCAGGTAGCCTAGTGGTTAGAGCGTAGAGGCGGCAGGTAGCCTAGTGGTTAGAGCGTAGGGACGGCAGGTAGCCTAGTGGTTAGAGCGTAGAGGCGGCAGGTAGCCTAGTGGTTAGAGCGTAGAGGCGGCAGGTATCCTAGTGGTTAGAGCGTAGGCGGCAGGTAGCCTAGTGGGAGCGTGGGGCGGCAGGTAGCCTAGTGGTTAGAGCGTGGAGCGGCAGGTAGCCTAGTGGTTAGAGCGTAGAGGCGGCAGGTAGCCTAGTGGTTAGAGCGTAGAGGCGGCAGGTAGCCTAGTGGTTAGAGCGTAGAGGGGGCAGGTAGCCTAGTGGTTAGAGCGTAGAGGCGGCAGGTAGCCTAGTGGTTAGAGCGTGGAGGCGGCAGGTAGCCTAGTGGTTAGAGCGTGGAGGCGGCAGGTAGCCTAGTGGTTAGAGCGTGGAGCGGCAGATAGCCTAGTGGTTAGAGCGTAGGGCGGCAGGTAGCCTAGTGGTTAGAGCGTGGAGGCGGCAGGTAGCCTAGTGGTTAGAGCGTGGAGGCGGCAGGTAGCCTAGTGGTTAGAGCGTGGAGGCGGCAGGTAGCCTAGTGGTTAGGCGTAGAGGCGGCAGGTAGCCTAGTGGTTAGGCGTAGAGGCGGCAGGTATCCTAGTGGTTAGAGCGTAGAGGCGGCAGGTAGCCTAGTGGTTCGAGCGTGGAGGCGGCAGGTAGCCTAGTGGTTAGAGCGTGGAGGCGGCAGGTAGCCTAGTGGTTAGAGCGTAGAGGCGGCAGGTAGCCTAGTGGTTAGAGCGTAGAGGCGGCAGGTAGCCTAGTGGTTAGAGCGTAGAGGGGGCAGGTAGCCTAGTGGTTAGAGCGTAGAGGCGGCAGGTAGCCTAGTGGTTAGAGCGTGGAGGCGGCAGGTAGCCTAGTGGTTAGAGCGTGGAGGCGGCAGGTAGCCTAGTGGTTAGAGCGTGGAAGCGGCAGATAGCCTAGTGGTTAGAGCGTAGAGGCGGCAGGTAGCCTAGTGGTTAGAGCGTGGAGGCGGCAGGTAGCCTAGTGGTTAGAGCGTGGAGCGGCAGGTAGCCTAGTGGTTAGAGCGTGGGGCGGCAGGTAGCCTAGTGGTTAGAGCGTGGAGGCGGCAGGTAGCCTAGTGGTTAGAGCGTGGAGGCGGCAGGTAGCCTAGTGGTTAGAGCGTGGAGGCGGCAGGGAGCCTAGTGGTTAGAGCGTGGAGGCGGCAGGTAGCCTAGTGGTTAGAGCGTGGAGGCGGCAGGTAGCCTAGTGGTTAGAGTGTGGAGGCGGCAGGTAGCCTAGTGGTTAGAGCGTGGCGGCGGCAGGTAGCCTAGTGGTTAGAGCGTGGAGGCGGCAGGTAGCCTAGTGGTTAGAGCGTAGAGGCGGCAGGTAGCCTAGTGGTTAGAGCGTGGAGGCGGCAGGTAGCCTAGTGGTTAGAGCGTAGAGGCGGCAGGTAGCCTAGTCGTTAGAGCGTGGAGGCGGCAGGTAGCCTAGTGGTTAGAGCGTAGGGACGGCAGGTAGCCTAGTGGTTAGAGCGTAGGGACGGCAGGTAGCCTAGTGGTTAGAGCGTAGAGGCGGCAGGTAGCCTAGTGGTTAGAGCGTAGAGGCGGCAGGTAGCCTAGTGGTTAGAGCGTAGGGACGGCAGGTAGCCTAGTGGTTAAAGGGTAGGGACGGCAGGTAGCCTAGTGGTTAGAGCGTAGAGGCGGCAGGTAGCCTAGTGGTTAGAGCGTAGGGACGGCAGGTAGCCTAGTGGTTAGAGCGTAGAGGCGGCAGGTAGCCTAGTGGTTAGAGCGTAGAGGCGGCAGGTATCCTAGTGGTTAGAGCGTAGAGGCGGCAGGTAGCCTAGTGGTTCGAGCGTGGAGGCGGCAGGTAGCCTAGTGGTTAGAGCGTGGAGGCGGCAGGTAGCCTAGTGGTTAGAGCGTAGAGGCGGCAGGTAGCCTAGTGGTTAGAGCGTAGAGGCGGCAGGTAGCCTAGTGGTTAGAGCGTAGAGGGGGCAGGTAGCCTAGTGGTTAGAGCGCAGAGGCGGCAGGTAGCCTAGTGGTTAGAGCGTGAGGCGGCAGGTAGCCTAGTGGTTAGAGCGTGGAGGCGGCAGGTAGCCTAGTGGTTAGAGCGTGGAAGCGGCAGATAGCCTAGTGGTTAGAGCGTAGAGGCGGCAGGTAGCCTAGTGGTTAGAGCGTGGAGGCGGCAGGTAGCCAGTGGTTAGAGCGTGGAGGCGGCAGGTAGCCTAGTGGTTAGAGCGTGGAGGCCAGGTAGCCTAGTGGTTAGAGCGTGGAGGCGGCAGGTAGCCTAGTGGTTAGAGCGTGGAGGCGGCAGGTAGCCTAGTGGTTAGAGCGTGGCGGCGGCAGGTAGCCTAGTGGTTAGAGCGTGGAGCGGCAGGTAGCCTAGTGGTTAGAGCGTGGAGGCGGCAGGTAGCCTAGTGGTTAGAGCGTGGAGGCGGCGGCAGGTAGCCTAGTGGTTAGAGCGTAGAGGCGGCAGGTAGCCTAGTGGTTAGAGCGTGGAGGGCGGCAGGTAGCCTAGTGGTTAGAGCGTAGGGCGGCAGGTAGCCTAGTGGTTAGAGCGTAGGGACGGCAGGTAGCCTAGTGGTTAGGCGTAGGCGGCAGGTAGCCTAGTGGTTAGGCGTAGAGGCGGCAGGTAGCCTAGTGGTTAGAGCGTAGAGGCGGCAGGTAGCCTAGTGGTTAGAGGGTAGGGCGGCAGGTAGCCTAGTGGTTAGAGCGTAGGCGGCGGCAGGTAGCCTAGTGGTTAGAGCGTAGAGGCGGCAGGTAGCCCAGTGGTTAGAGCGTAGAGGCGGCAGGTAGCCTAGTGGTTAGAGCGTGAGGCGGCAGGTATCCTAGTGGTTAGAGCGTGGAGGCGGCAGGTAGCCTAGTGGTTCGAGCGTGGAGGCGGCAGGTAGCCTAGTGGTTAGGCGTGGAGGCGGCAGGTAGCCTAGTGGTTAGAGCGTAGGGCGGCAGGTAGCCTAGTGGTTAGAGCGTAGAGGCGGCAGGTAGCCTAGTGGTTAGAGCGTAGAGGGGGCAGGTAGCCTAGTGGTTAGAGCGTAGAGGCGGCAGGTAGCCTAGTGGTTAGAGCGTGGAGGCGGCAGGTAGCCTAGTGGTTAGAGCGTGGAGGCGGCAGGTAGCCTAGTGGTTAGAGCGTGGAGGCGGCAGGTAGCCTAGTGGTTAGAGCGTGGAGGCGGCAGGTAGCCTAGTGGTTAGAGCGTGGAGGCGGCAGGTAGCCTAGTGGTTAGAGAGTGGAGGCGGCAGGTAGCCTAGTGGTTAGAGCGTGGAGGCGGCAGGTAGCCTAGTGGTTAGAGCGTGAAGGCGGCAGGTAGCCTAGTGGTTAGAGCGTGGAGGCGGCAGGTAGCCTAGTGGTTAGAGCGTGGAGGCGGCAGGTAGCCTAGTGGTTAGAGCGTAGAGGCGGCAGGTAGCCTAGTGGTTAGAGCGTAGAGGCGGCAGGTAGCCTAGTGGTTAGAGCGTAGAGGCGGCAGGTAGCCTAGTGGTTAGAGTGTAGAGGCGGCAGGTAGCCTAGTGGTTAGAGCGTAGAGGCGGCAGGTAGCCTAGTGGTTAGAGCGTAGAGGCGGCAGGTAGCCTAGTGGTTAGAGCGTAGGGGCGGCAGGTAGCCTAGTGGTTAGAGCGTAGGGACGGCAGGTAGCCTAGTGGTTAGAGCGTAGGGCGGCAGGTAGCCTATTGGTTAGAGCGTAGGGACGGCAGGTAGCCTAGTGGTTAGAGCGTAGGGACGGCAGGTAGCCTAGTGGTTAGAGGGTAGAGGCGGCAGGTAGCCTATTGGTTAGAGCGTAGGGTCGGCAGGTAGCCTAGTGGTTAGAGCGTAGAGGCGGCAGGTAGCCTAGTGGTTAGAGCGTAGAGGCGGCAGGTATCCTAGTGGTTAGAGCGTAGAGGCGGCAGATAGCCTAGTGGTTAGAGTGTTGGACTAGTAACCGAAAGGTTGCAAGTTCGAATCCCCGAGCTGACAAGGTACAAATCTGTCGTTCTGCCCCTGAACAGGCAGTTAACCCACTGTTCCTTGGCCATCATTGAAAATAAGAATTTGTTCTTAACTGACTTGCCTAGTTAAATAAAGGTCAAATAAAAATAAAAAAAATTGGAGAGGCCATCACAAAGCCCTGAATCGTATAGAACATTTGTGGGCAGAACTGAAAAAGCTTGTGGGAGCAAGGATGCCTACAAACCTGACTCAGGTTTGTAGGCCTCCTTGCTCCCACAAGCTTTTTCAGTTCTGCCCACAAATGTTCTATACGATTCAGGGCTTTTTTGTGCCTCTCCAATTTTTTTTATTTTTATTTGACCTTTATTTAACTAGGCAAGTCAGTTAAGAACAAATTCTTATTTTCAATGATGGCCAAGGAACACCAGCTCTGTCAGGATATAGTCATCCAAGATGGCGTAGCAGTAGTTGTCCTGTCGTATCGTCTCTCTGTAAATATCGTCTCTTTTTCGTTTTAGATATTTTTTAGATATTTTTTCTTCGCATGTCCTTAAAAACATTTCGCTAAACCTAAGCTTCCAAATACTCTTCTGCAACCCGCCAATGTAGCTACTTTCCTAAAGTAGTTATATTTACTTCGGAACCGGACCCTCTCAACTGAAGCTAGCCAGCTAACTACCAGCTATGCTAGCGGTCATCAACTAACCAGAGCATAACGGACCTAATTAATTTTTTTTACCCCCGGATTCCCACCACAAACAGAACATTCTTCAGCTGGATCCTCGCAACTAGCTATCGAGCGAAACAGCAACCCTGGTTGATTACTCCTGGCTAGCGTTTCCACCCACGTAGCTTGAAGCTAGCCCGGCCAGAGCTCCTAGCATACTCCTGGGCTACAATACCTTGACTACGACCGGTCTATCGATATCACTGCATGAAGAGGAATAAACAGACTCACCCCATCGCGACGTCCTCCAAAGGCTAACTCTCTAGCCCTCGCTATCTCCTTGCTTGCTAGTTCGGCACGCTAACTGCTAGCTTGTTTAGCCCAGGTCCGCTAACTACTACCTTGTTTACCCCGGCCTGCTAATCTGTTAGCTTGTTAGCACAGGCCTGCTAACCGTCCCGCCGCGTCCCAAAACGCAGTGGCCCATATGTACTCTATCTCTTCCCGATTTAAAAAAAAAAAATGTGTTTATACCTTCCGAAACTTGCCTCACCCAATGTGATACGGAATCGCTATTATCTTTATTTTAGAACACACTCAAGAACCTCCAGAAGCTAACCAGCTAGCTAGCTACAAGCTATTTAGTCATTGTTAGTTTTCTTAACCTGGATAACACTCGCCAGCCCAGCCCCCTGCCCCATCCACCGCTGCCCCCTGGACTCTGATCACTTGGCTACATAGCTGATGCACGCTGGACTGTCCATTAATCACGGTACTCCATTCTGCTTGTTTGTTTTATCTGTCGGCCGAGTTGCCTAGTCAATGCCATCTCACCTGCTGTTGTTATGCTAGCTGATTAGCTGTTGTCTCACCCACTGTTTTAGCTAGCTTTCCCAATTCAACACCTGTGTTCACTGTATGCATCGCTGTATGTCTCAAATGTCAATATGCCTTGTATACTATTGCTCAGGTTAGTTATCATTGTTTTAGTTCACAATGGAGCGCCTAGTCCTATTCCTCACACCCCTGATACCTCCTTTGTCCCACCTCCCACATATGCGGTGACCTCACCCATTACAACCAGCATGTCCAGAGATAAAACCTCTCTCATCATCACCCAGTGCCTGGGCTTACCTCCGCAGTACCCGCACCCCACCATACCCCTGTCTGTGCATTAAGCCCTGAATATATTCTACCATGCCCAGAAACCTGCTCCTCTTATTCTCTGTCCCCAACGCTCTAGGCAACCAGTTTTGATAGCCCTTAGCCGCACCCTCATACTACTCCTTCTCTGTTCCGCGGGTGATGTGGAGGCAAACCCGGGCCCTGCATGTCCCCAGGCACCCTCATTTGTTGACTTCTGTGATCGAAAAAGCCTTGGTTTCATGCATGTCAACATTAGAAGCCTCCTCCCTAAGTTTGTTTTACTCACTGCCTTAGCACACTCTGCTAACCCTGATGTCCTTGCCGTGTCTGAATCCTGGCTCAGGAAGGCCACCAAAAATTCTGAGATTTCCATACCCAACTATAACATCTTCCGTCAAGTTAGAACTGCCAAAGGGGGAGGAGTCGCAATCTACTGCAGAGATAGCCTGCAAAGTAATGTCATACTTTCCAGGTCCATACCCAAACAGTTCGAACTACTAATTCTGTAAATTACTCTCTCCAGAAATAAGTCTCTCACTGTTGCCGCCTGCTACCGACCCCCCTCAGCTCCCAGCTGTGCCCTGGACACCATTTGTGAATTGATTGCCCCCCATCTAGCTTCTGAGTTTGTTCTGTTAGGTGACCTAAACTGGGATATGCTTAACACCCCGGCAGTCCTACAATCTAAGCTAGATGCCCTCAATCTCACACAAATCATCAAGGAACCCACCAGGTACAACCCTAACTCTGTAAGCAAGGGCACCCTCTTAGACGTCATCCTGACCAACTGGCCCTCCAAATACACCTCCGCTGTCTTCAACCAGGATCTCAGTGACCACTGCCTCATTGCCTGTATCCGCTACGGTGCCGCAGTCAAACGACCACCCCTCATCACTGTCAAACGCTCCCTAAAACACTTCTGTGAGCAGGCCTTTCTAATCGACCTGGCCCGGGTATCCTGGAAGGACATATTAGATAAGCATGCTCCGTTCAAAAAATGCAGAACTAAGAACAGATACAGCCCTTGGTTCACTCCAGACCTGACTGCCCTCGACCAGCACAAAAACATCCTGTGGCGGACTGCAATAGCATCGAACAGTCCCCGCGATATGCAACTGTTCAGGGAAGTCAGGAACCAATACACGCAGTCAGTCAGGAAAGCTAAGGCCAGCTTCTTCAGGCAGAAGTTTGCATCCTGTAGCTCCAACTCCAAAAAGTTCTGTGACACTGTGAAGTCCATGGAGAACAAGAGCACCTCCTCCCAGCTGCCCACTGCACTGAGGCTAGGGAACACGGTCACCACCGACAAATCCATGATTATCGAAAACTTCAACAAGCATTTCTCAACGGCTGGCCATGCCTTCCGCCTGGCTACTCCTACCTCGGCCAACAGCTCCGGCCCCCCGCAGCTCCTCGCCCAAGCCTCTCCAGGTTCTCCTTTACCCAAATCCAGATAGCAGATGTTCTGAAAGAGCTGCAAAACCTGGACCCGTATAAATCAGCTGGGCTTGACAATCTGGACCCTCTATTTCTGAAACTATCCGCCGCCATTGTCGCAACCCCTATTACCAGCCTGTTCAACCTCTCTTTCATATCGTCTGAGATCCCCAAGGATTGGAAAGCTGCCGCAGTCATCCCCCTCTTCAAAGGGAGGGACCCTGGACCCAAACTGTTACAGACCTATATCCATTCTGCCCTGCCTATCTAAGGTCTTCGAAAGCCAAGTCAACAAACAGGTCACTGACCATCTCGAATCCCACCGTACCTTCTCCGCTATGCAATCTGGTTTCCGAGCCGGTCACGGGTGCACCTCAGCCACACTCAAGGTACTAAACGACATCATAACCGCCATCGATAAAAGACAGTACTGTGCAGCCGTCTTCATCGACCTTGCCAAGGCTTTCGACTCTGTCAATCACCATATTCTTATCGGCAGACTCAGTAGCCTCGGCTTTTCGGATGACTGCCTTGCCTGGTTCACCAATTACTTTGCAGACAGAGTTCAGTGTGTCAAATCGGAGGGCATGTTGTCCGGTCCTCTGGCAGTCTCTATGGGGGTGCCACAGGGTTCAATTCTCGGGCCGACTCTTTTCTCTGTGTATATCAATGATGTTGGACACTGTGCTATCTAACCTCCAATCGAGCTTCAATGCCATACAACACTCCTTCCGTGGCCTCCAACTGCTCTTAAACGCTAGTAAAACCAAATGCATGCTTTTCAACCGATCGCTGCCTGCACCCGCTTGCCCGACTAGCATCACCACACTGGATGGTTCCGACCTTGAATATGTGGACACCTATAAGTACCTAGGTGTCTGGCTAGACTGCAAACTTTCCTTCCAGACCCATATCAAACATCTCCAATCGAAAATCAAATCAAGAGTCGGCTTTCTATTCCGCAACAAAGCCTCCTTCACTCACGCTGCCAAGCTTACCCTAGTAAAACTGACTATCCTACCGATCCTCGACTTCGGCGATGTCATCTACAAAATGGCTTCCAACACTCTTCTCAGCAAACTGGATGCAGTTTATCACAGTGCCATCCGTTTTGTCACTAAAGCACCTTATACTACCCACCACTGCGACTTGTCGCTACATATTCGTCGCCAGACCCACTGGCTCCAGGTCATCTACAAGGCCATGCTAGGCAAAGCTCCGCCTTATCTCAGCTCACTGGTCACAATGGCAACACCCATCCGTAGCACGCGCTCCAGCAGGTGTATCTCATTGAGCATCCCCAAAGCCAACACCTCATTCGGCCACCTTTCGTTCCAGTACTCTGCTGCCTGTGACTGGAACGATTTGCAAAAATTGCTGAAGTTGGAGACTTTTATCTCCCTCACCAACTTCAAACATCAGCTATCTGAGCAGCTAACCGATCGCTGCAGCTGTACATAATCTATTGGTAAATAGCCCACCCATTTTCACCTACCTCATCCCCACAGTTTTTATTTATTTACCTTTCTGCTCTTTTGCACACAAATATCTCTACCTGTACATGATCATCTGATCATTTATCACTCCAGTGTTAATCTGCAATATTGTAATTATTCGCCTACCTCCTCATGCCTTTTGCACACATTGTATATAGACTCCCCTTTTTTTTCTCTACTGTGTTATTGACTTGTTAATTGTTTACTCCATGTGTAACTCTGTGTTGTCTGTTCACTCTGCTATGCTTTATCTTGGCCAGGTCGCAGTTGCAAATGAGAACCTGTTCTCAACTAGCCTACCTGGTTAAATAAAGGTGTTCTCAACTAGCCTACCTGGTTAAATAAAGGTGAAATAAAAAAATAAAAAATAAAAAAAGGCCTTCAAACCTGACTCAGTTACACCAGCTCTGTCAGGAGGCCTACAAACCTGACTCAGTTACACCAGCTCTGTCAGGAGGCCTTCAAACCTGACTCAGTTACACCAGCTCTGTCAGGAGGCCTACAAACCTGACTCAGTTACACCAGCTCTGTCAGCAGGCCTACAAACCTGATTCAGTTACACCAGCTCTGTCAGGAGGCCTACAAACCTGACTCAGTTACACCAGCTCTGTCAGGAGGAATGTGCCAAAAATCACCCAACTTATTGTGGGAAGCTTGTGAAAGGCTACCCGAAACGTTTGACCCAAGTTAAACAATTTAATGGCAATGCTACCAAATACTAATTGAGTGCATGTAAAATTCTGACCCACTGGGAATTTGATGAACATATTACCAATGTACAGGGATGGAGGTATATATATATATAGGGGTAATCATACTATATACAGGGTCAGTACCATATTAACAATGTACAGGGATACTGGAGTGATGGAGGTAGATATGTACAGGGTTACTGGAGTGATGGAGGTAGATATGTACAGGGGTAAAGTGACTATATACAGGGTTAGTACCATATTAACAATGTACAGGGATACTGGAGTGATGGAGGTAGATATGTACAGGGATACTGGAGTGATGGAGGTAGATATGTACAGGGTTACTGGAGTGAGAGAGGTAGATATGTACAGGGTTACTGGAGTGATGGAGGTAGATATGTACAGGGTTACTGGAGTGATGGAGGTAGATATGTATAGGTTTACTGGAGTGATGGAGGTATATATGTACAGGGATACTGGAGTGATGGAGGTAGATATGTACAGGGATACAAGAGTGATGGAGGTAGATATGTACAGGGATACTGGAGTGATGGAGGTATATATGTACAGGGATACTGGAGTGATGGAGGTAGATATGTACAGGGATACTGGAGTGATGGAGGTAGATATGTACAGGGATACTGGAGTGATGGAGGTAGATATGTACAGGGTTACTGGAGTGATGGAGGTAGATATGTACAGGGATACTGGAGTGATGGAGGTAGATATGTACAGGGATACTGGAGTGATGGAGGTAGATATGTATAGGGTTACTGGAGTGATGGAGGTAGATATGTACAGGGATACTGGAGTGATGGAGGTAGATATGTATAGGGTTACTGGAGTGATGGAGGTAGATATGTACAGGGATACTAGAGTGATGGAGGTAGATATGTACAGGGATACTGGAGTGATGGAGGTAGATATGTACAGGGATACTGGAGTGATGGAGGTAGATATGTACAGGGATACTGGAGTGATGGATGTAGATATGTACAGGGATACTGGAGTGATGGAGGTAGATATGTACAGGGATACTGGAGTGATGGAGGTAGATATGTACAGAGTTACTGGAGTGATGGAGGTAGATATGTACAGTGATACTGGAGTGATGGAGGTAGATATGTACAGGGTTACTGGAGTGATGGAGGTAGATATGTACAGTGATACTGGAGTGATGGAGGTAGATATGTACAGTGATACTGGAGTGATGGAGGTAGATATGTACAGGGATACTGGAGTGATGGATGTTCAATGCTTGCATTAAACGTTCAATGTTTGCATTAAAGGAAGTCATTTCTGGTTGAATGACAACAAATACTTTGTGGAAGAATCACTACCAATCACCGACGAAGGTGGAGTAGACTTCAGCCCCGAACTTTTGGCTTGCCTCCAGAATATTTTGTTATTGTTGTCCCCAAACACCGAAGTCCAAAAACCAACATAACATCACAAAATGTCATTATAATATATGAAGAAAGTCTTCCATACTGTTTCAGCTGGGATGCCGTTAGAGGGAGAATACTTAAGTTTACACAAGACACCACATAAGACATAAGGAATGCATCCTAAATAGCACACTATTCCCTTTATAGGGCACTACTTTTGACCAGAGCCCTGTGCACTAGATAGGTAGTAGGGTACCATTTGGGATGGAAGCCATGAATTAGAATGGAAACACTTCATCTATCAAGTTCATTCTTTACACACGTGAATACTCTGCTCATTATGCAAATACGGTGCTTATTAATGCACAGGGAGAGCGAATCAGGAAACATTTGAACTCTTCCTGAATAAAAATACGACCCAGAATCCTCTTGGTGGTGCACCCTGGGATGTCCTATTTTGTGTGCCTTGATAATGACTGTAGACACACGCATACATGGACACACACACATGCACAGACACACACACACACACACAAATTAACAAGCACTCACACAAGTACACACATGCACGCACGCAAACATGCACGCCCACAAAGCAGGCGTATAAAGATGGGGTTAATTGGGCCGGCGTAGATTCAATAATTAAAATGGCTCCCTAGTGATTCCAGCCTCAAATCTGGGCCTCCTCTGTTGAAGTATGGGTTAGTGTTTGGGTTAGTGTTTTGGGTTAGTGTTTGGGTTAGTATTTTGGGTTAGTGTTTTGGGTTAGTGTTTTGGGTTAATGTTTGGGTTAATGTTTGGGTTAGTGTTTTGGGTTAGTTTTTAGGGTTAGTGTTTGGGTTAGTGTTTTGGGTTAATGTTTGGGTTAGTGTTTTGGGTTAGTTTTTGGGGTTAGTGTTTTGGGTTAATGTTTGGGTTAGTGTTTGGGTTAGTGTTTGGGTTAGTGTTTTGGGTTAATGTTTGGGTTAGTGTTTTGGGTTAGTTTTTTGGGTTAGTGTTTTGGGTTAGTGTTTGGGTTAGTGTTTGTAATATGTCTGTTTATGGAAGTGTTTACCTTGAATTGGAAAAAAAACAAGGAGGGATTAAAGGAGGGCTGAGAAGTGGATCATTTCAAATTGATAACGAGTGAAGCCAGGGGGTGTTTTAGTGTGGTTATCCACCTGTATTCTACCACCTACCTCTGGGCTGTAGTCCATGTGGCTACTGTTTCCAGTCCAGTGATGTTCAAGTGTGTGATGGGATGTGTTTGAATGTGTTGAACTAAATGCGTTGGCATTTGGTTTTTGGTTAAGGTTAATGTTAGGGTTAAGGTTAGTGTTAGGGTCAGGATGGTGGGCCTAGCGAGCTCCTCAGAGGAATACCTATTATGTAATACCTAACCTCTAAAAGTCTAAGCTGTTCAGACGAATCCCGTGACGCTTGTAAGGAGTCGTGTTCATGAGAGTCTACCCTTTCCACAGCGTATTCAATCATTTGTATGCCAAGCCGTTCGGATGCTACAACCAATTTTTTGGGATGTCTCATGGTCGACAGCTGTAGCTTGGCCACCTTTCACCGCAGAGTTGGATTGAGACGCGGCCGTTGCCGTTGCAAAACCTGATATCTCCAGCTTAAACAAAACCTGATATCTCTAGCTTAAACAAAACCTGATATCTCTAGCTTTAACAAAACCTGATATCTCTAGCTTTAACAAAACCTGATATCTCTAGATTTAACAAAACCTGATATCTCTAGCTTTAACAAAACCTGATATCTCTAGCTTTAACAAAACCTGATATCTCTAGCTTAAACTGATATCTCTAGCTTTAACAAAACCTGATATCTCTAGCTTAAACTGATATCTCTAGTTTAAACAAAACCTGATATCTCTAGTTTAAACAAAACCTGATATCTCTAGTTTAAACAAAACCTGATATCTCTAGTTTAAACAAAACCTGATATCTCTAGTTTAAACAAATCCTGATATCTCTAGTTTATACAAAACCTGATATCTCTAGTTTAAACAAAACCTGATATCTCCATCTTAAACAGATTGTTTTATTGTGTTACTTAGATTGACGCACTGGTGCATCAATTTGACTCTTATGGATTAAAGATCAAACCGCAAACTTACAAATTGGGTCAATATGTTTCTAATTAGCAGCCCATAAAGCAGATATTGACATGCAAGTCAATAATTTGATTGGAATACACTATTTTTTATTTATTTAACTAGGCATGTCAGTCAGTTAAGAAAACATTCTTATTTACAATGATGGCCTACCGGGGAACAGTGGGTTAATTAACTGCCTTGTTCAGAATGATAGATGTGTACCTTGTCATGAATATGGAGTTGGTCCCACCTTTGCTGCTATAACAGCCTCCACTCTTCTGGGAAGGCTTTCCACTAGATGTTGCGACATTGCTGCTACAACAGCCTCCACTCTTCTGGGAAGGCTTTCCACTAGATGTTGGAACATTGCTGCTATAACAGCCTCCACTCTTCCAGGAAGGCTTTCCACTAGATGTTGGAACATTGCATCCATTCAGCCACAAGAGCATTAGTGAAGTCGGGCACTGATGTTGGGCGATTAGGCCTGGCTCGCAGTCAGTATTCCAATTAATCCCAAAGGTGTTCTATGCGGTTGAGGTCAGGGCTTTGTGCAGGCCAGTAGAGTTCTTCCACACCAATCTCGACAAACCATCTCTTTATGGACCTCACTTTGTGCATGGTGGGTTTGTCATGCTGAAACAGGAAAGGGCCTTCCCCAAACTGTTGCCACAAAGTTGGAAGCACACAATGATCTAAAATGTCATTGTATGCTGTAGCATTAAGATACCCCCTTCTCTGTAACTGCAGGGCCCAAACCATGACAAACTGCCCCAGACCATTATTCATCCTCCTCCACCAAACAGTTGGCACTATACATTGGGGCAGGTAGCGTTCTTCTGGCATCCGCCAAAACCTAGATTTTTCAGTTGGACTGCCAGTTGGTGAAGCGTGATTCATCACTCCAGAGAACGCATTTCCACTGCTCCAGAGTCCACTGGCAGCGAGCTTTACACCAGGTGACGTGTGGCATTGTGTAAGGCTTGTGTGCGGCTGCTTGGCCATGAAAACCCATTTCATGAAGCTCCTGACAAACAGTTATTGTGCTGACGTTGCTTCCAGAGGCAGTTTGCAACTTGGTAGTAGACGATTTTTACGTGTTACTTGCTTCAGCATTCTGTTGCCCCGAAATGCATTCTGTTGCCCCGAAATGCATTTCTGATGCCCCGAAATGCATTCTGTTGCCCCCCGAAATGCATTCTGTTGCCCCGAAATGTTTCCACTTCACAATAACAGCACTTACAGTTCTAGCAAGGCAGAAATTTGATGAACTGACTCATTGGAAAGGTGGCATCCTATGACGGTGCCAAGTTGAAAGTCAATGAGCTTTTCAGTGCAGCCATTCAACTGCCAATGTTTTGTCTATGGAGATTGCATGGTTGTCTATGGAGATTGCGTGGCTGTGTGCTCAATTTTATACACCTGTCACCTATTTTCTTTACTTTAACCCTAACAGATGAGCTAAATGAATTTCATGCTCGATTGAGACAAGAAACACCAACTTTTCCGGATGGCTGTGTGATCACGCTCTCCGTAGCCGATGTGAGCAATACCTTTAAACAGGTCAAGATTAACAAAGCCGTGGGGCCAGACTGATCACCATGACGTTTACTCAAAGCATACACAGACCAATTGGCAAGTGTCTTCACTGACATTTTCAACCTCTGCTTGGCCGAGTCTGTATACCTGAACTCAGCAAAAAAAGAAGCGTCCTCTCACTGTCAAACTGCGTTTATATTCAGCACACATAACATGTGTAAATATACTATACTATACTATATGTACATACTTGTAGGACTAAATAAGATTCAACAACTGAGACATAAACTGAACAAGTTCCACAGACATGTGACTAACAGAAATTCAATAATGTGTCTCTGAACAAAGGAGTGTCAAAATCAAAAGTAACAGTCAGTATCTGGTGTGGCCACCAGCTGCATTAACTTCTTTGGGATAGGGGGCAGCATTTTCACTTTTTGTTGAATAGCATGCCCAGAGTAAACTGCCTCCTACTCAGTCCCAGATGCTAATATATGCATATTGTTATTAGTATTGGATAGAAAACACTCAAAGTTTCTATAACTGTTTAAATGATGTCTGTGAGTATAACAGAACTCATACGGCAGGCAAAAACCTGAGAAAAAATCCAAACAGGAAGTGGGAAATCTGAGGTGTGTAGTTTTTAAACTCAGCCCCTATCGAATTCACAGTGAGATATGGGTTATGTTGCACTTCCTAAGGCTTCCACTAGATGTCAACCGTCTTTAGAATGTTGTTTCAGGCTTCTACAGTGAAGGGGGGCCGGATGAGAGCTGTTTGACTAAGGGGTCTGCCAGCAGCCTCGTTCTCAGTCACGCGCATTTCAAATGAGAGGTAGCTCTCTGCTTTTCTACAGACACATGGAATTCTCCGGTTGGAACATTCTCCAGTTGGAACATGAAGGTCATCAAAGGTAAGTGAATATTTATAATGCTATTTCTGACTTCTGTTGACTCCACAACATGGCGGATATTTTGGCTGGTTTGTGCTCTGAGCGCTCTACTCAGATTGTGCTAAAGTTTTTTGGAAATCTGACACAGCAGTTGCATTAAGGAGAAGTGTATCTAAAGTTCCATGCATAACACTTGAATTTTCCTCAACATTTATAATGAGTATTTATGTGAATTCATGTGGCTCTCTGCAATATCACCGCATGTTTTAGAACTACTGAACGTAACGCGCCAATGTAAAATTTGATTTTTGGATATAAATATGAACTTTATCAAACAAAACATGCATGTATTGTGTAACATGAAGTCCTATGAGTTTCATCTGATGAAGATTATCAAAGGTTAGTGATTCATTTTATCTCTATTTGTGCTTTTTGTGACTCCTCTCTTTGGCTGGAAAAATGGCTGGGTTTTTCTGTGGCTTGGTGGTGACCTAACATAATTGTTCGTTGAGCTATCGCTGTAAAGCATTTTTGAAATCAGACACTGTGACTGGATTAACGAGAATTTTATCTTTAAAATGCTGTAAAATACTTGTATGTTTGAGAAATTTGATTTATGAGATTTCTGTTGATTTGTATTTGGCACCCTGCAATTTCATTGGCTGTTGGCCTGGGAACCCCAGTCCTAGGCAGGTTAATTAACTACTGCAGTACATCTCCTCCTCATGGACTAGACCAGATTTGCCAGTTCTTGCTGTGAGATGTAACCCCACTCTTCCATCAAGGCACCTAAAAGATCACAGACATTTCTGGGGGGAATGGCCCTAGACCTCACCCTCTGATCCAACAGGTCTCAGACGTGCTCAATGGGATTGAGATCTGGGCTCTTCGCTGGCCATGGCAGAACACTGACATTCCTGTTTTGCCGGAAATCACATACAGAACGAGCAGTATGGCTGGTGGCATTGTCATGCTGGAAGGTCATGTCAGGATGAGCCTACAGGAAGGGTACCACATGAGGGAGAAGGACGTCTTCCCTGTAACGCAAAGTATTGAGATTGACTGCAATGTCAACAAGCTCAGTCCAATGATGCTGTGACACACTGCCCCAGACCATGATGGACCCTCCACCTCCAAATCGATTCCGTTCCAGAGTACAGGCCTCGGTGTAGTGCTCATTCCTTCGACGATACACACGAATCCGACCATCACCCCTGGTGAGACCAAACCGCAACTCGTCAGTGAAGAGCACTTTTTGCCAGTCCTGCCTGGTCCGGCGATGGTGGGTTCGTGCCCATGGGCAACGTTGTTGCCGGTGATGTCTGGTGTGGACCTGCCTTACAACAGGCCTACACACCCTCAGTTCAACCTCTCTCAGCCTATTGCGGACAGTCTGAGCACTGATGGAGTGATTGGGCGTTCCTGGTGTAACTCGGGCAGTTGTTGTTGCCAACCTGTCCCGCAGGTGTGATGTTCAGCTGTACCAATCCTGTGCAGGTGTTGTTACACGTGGTCTGCCACTGCGAGGACGATCAGCTGTCCGTCCTGTCTCCCTGTAGCACTGTCTTAGGCGTCTCACAGCACGGACATTGCAATTTATTTCCCTGGCCACATCTGCAGTTCTCATGCCTCCTTGCAACATGCCTAAGGCACGTTCACGCAGATGAGCAGGGACCCTGGGCATCTTTCTTTAGGTGTTTTTCAGAGGCAGTAGAAAGGCCTCTTTAGTGTCCTAAGGTTTCATAACTCTGACCTTAATTGCATACCGTCTGTAAGCTGTTAGTGTCTTAACGACCGTTCATTAATTGTTCATGGTTCATTAAACAAAGATGGGAAACAGTGTTTAAACACTTTACAATGAATATCTGTGAAGTTATTTGGATTTTTACTAATTATATTTGAAAGACAGGGTCCTGAAAAAGGGCTCACAACACCATCATGCCAGAAACCCTAAACACACTCCAATTCGCATACCGCCCCCAACAGATCCACAGATGACGCAATCCCAATCACACTCCACACTGCCCTTTCCCACCAGGACAAAAGGAACACCTATGTGAGAATGCTGCTCATTGACTACAGCTCAGCGTTCAAAACCATAGTGACCTCAAAGCTCATCACTAAGCTAAGGATCCTGGGTCTAAATACCTTCCTCTGCAACTGAATACTGGAATTCCTGACGGGCCGCCCTCAGTGGTAAGGGTAGGAAACAACACGTCTGCCACGTTGATCCTGAACACTGGGACCCCTCAGGGGTGTGTTCTTAATCCCCTCCTTTACTCCATGTTCACCCACAACTGTGTGGCCAAACACGACTCCAACACATTAAGTTTTCTGATGACACAACAGTGGTAGGTCTGGTCACTGACATCTATGAAACAGCCTATAGGGAGGAGGAGGAGACCTGGCAGTGTGGTGCCAGGACAACAACCTCTCCCTCAATGTGATCAAGACAAAGGAGATGATCGTGGACTACAGGAAAAGGAGGCCCGAGCACGCCCCCATTGACATCGACATCTCCCGAGCCCGTACGGGAGTTGTAGCGATGAGACAAGATAGTAACTATCCAACCCGGAAGCCAGCCGCACCAATGTGTTGGAGGAAACACCGTACACCTAGCAACCTGGTCAGCGTGCACTGCGCCCGACCGGCAACAGGAGTCGCTAGTGCGCCCCCGAGTGGCGCAGTGGCCTAAGGCACTGCTTGTGCTAGCTGCGATGCAGTGCGGAATTGGGGATGACATTGAGGAGTGCTGCACCATTGAGAGCATACTGACCAGTTGCATCACTGCCTGGTATGGCAACTGCTCGGCATCTGACCATAAGGCACTACTGAGAGTAGTGGGTACGGCCCAGTACATCACTGGTTCAAGCTTCCTGCCATCCAGGACCTATATACTAGGCGGTGTCAGAGGAAGGTCCCAAAAAATTGTTAAAGGCTCCAGTCACCAAAGTCATAGACTGTTCTCTCTGCACGACAAGCATTACAGGAGGGTAGTGAAATGTCTCCTAGTAGTATACTATCTATGGTGGTGAAATGTCTCCTAGTAGTATACTATCTATGGTGGTGAAATGTCTCCTAGTAGTATACTATCTATGGAAATATCTTCTATATCGGAGAACCCCCTGTAATATATACACATCCTTAGCCTTAAACATCTTCTAGCCTGAAGCCGTAAGACTCCTGAACATCTAGTCAAATGGCTACCCAGACTATTTACATTGACCTCAAGCATTACAGGAGGGCCACGTCTAGGACAACTACTAAACATCTTCTAGCCTGAAGCCGTAAGACTCCTGAACATCTAGTCAAATGGATACCCAGACTATTTACATTGCCCCCCCCCCCCCTCTCAAGCATTACAGGAGGGCCACGTCTAGGACAACTACTAAACATCTTCTACCCTGAAGCCGTAAGACTCCTGAACATCAAATGGCTACCCAGACTATTTACATTGCCCCCCCCCCCCCCCTCTCAAGCATTACAGGAGGGCCACGTCTAGGACAACTACTAAACATCTTCTACCCTGAAGCCGTAAGACTCCTGAACATCAAATGGCTACCCAGACTATTTACATTTTGTTTTACACTGTTGCTACTCGCTGTTTATTATCTCTGCTTAGTCACTTTCACAAATGACCTTAATTAACCTGCACACCCGCACATTGACTCGGGTACTGTGTAATATAGCTTCGTTATTGTTATGTAAATGTATGGTGTTATCTTGTGAATGATTGGATTATTTTTTTTTTTAAACTTTTGTTTATTTAGTCAAGATTTTATTAACTCTATTTCTTGAATTGCGTTGTTGGTTAAGGGCTTGTAAGCATTTAACCTGTCTATTTAACCTGAGTGTAATGTTTACTGTTTTAAGGGCTTGTAAGCATTTAACCTGTCTATTTAACCTGAGTGTAATGTTTACTGTTTTAAGGGCTTGTAAGCATTTAACCTGTCTATTTAACCTGAGTGTAATGTTTACTGTTTTAAGGGCTTGTAAGCATTTAACCTGTCTATTTAACCTGAGTGTAATGTTTACTGTTTTAAGGGCTTGTAAGCATTTAACCTGTCTATTTAACCTGAGTGTAATGTTTACTGTTCAGTTTGATTGCTTATTTCACTTTTGTCTATTATCTATTTTTATTTGCTTTGGCAATGTAAAAATAATATGTTTACAAATGCCAATAAAATTTAACTGAGAGTGAGAGAGAGAGAGAAAGAAAGAGAGAGTGACAGAGAGATTGGGAGTGAGAGAGTGAGAGAGAGAGAGAGAGAGGTAGAGAGAGGTAGAGAGGTAGAGAGAGGAAGAGAGAGAGAGTGACAGAGAGATTGAGAGTGAGAGAGTGAGAGAGTGACAGAGAGATTGAGAGTGAGAGAGAGACAGATAGAGGTAGAGAGAGAGAGAGACAGAGAGAGTGACAGAGAGATTGAGAGTGAGAGAGAGAGAGAGAGGTAGAGAGAGAGAGAGAGAGAGAGTGACAGAGAGATTGAGAGTGAGAGAGTGACAGAGAGATTGAGAGTGAGAGAGAGACAGATACAGGTAGAGAGAGAGACAGAGAGAGAGTGACAGAGAGATTGAGAGTGAGAGAGAGAGAGAGACAGAGAGAGGTAGAGAGAGAGAGAGACAGAGAGAGGTAGAGAGAGGAAGAGAGAGGTAAAGAGAGGAAGAGAGAGGTAAAGAGAGAGAGAACCAGTGAAGTGAAAGATAGAAAGAAACTGAATAGCCAAACTGGGACCCGGACTGAGAATGGTTGCCATAGCAAACTGCTTAATATTAATGTCTGGGAAGGTAGATGGTTCTCCTCTTTTTGCCGTGTGTGTGTCTGTGTGTCTGTGTGTCTGTGTGTCTGTGTCTGTGTGTATGTCTGTGTCTGTGTCTGTGTCTGTGTGTGTGTGTTACGTAAGGCTCACACAGATTATGTTAGACAGAACACCATATACACAGTATGATCATAACATGCAAAAGACCAAATGCAGGAAATTATGTCGGTCTTTATTCTTTAAAACAATATTTATTTGCTGAACATCTGAAGCCAGGCTGGAGTTGGACATTACTGACAAGAGAGATGTAGGAGAAGGAATTTATATTTCAAGGAGAGGGAGGAGGAGGACATTTTGACCCGAGAGAGAGAGGAAGACATTATTGACCAGAGAGAGGGAGGAGGACATTATTGACCAGAGAGAGGGAGGAGGACATTATTGACCAGAGAGAGGGAGGAGCAGGACATTTTGACCCGAGAGAGAGAGGAAGACATTATTGACCAGAGAGAGGGAGGAGGAGGACATTACTGACCAGAGAGAGAAGAGGGCATTATTGACCAGAGAGAGGAGGACATTATTGATCAGAGAGAGAGGAGGACATTATTGATCAGAGAGAGAGGGGAGGACATTATTGACCAGAGAGAGAGGGGAGGACATTATTGACCAGAGAGAGGGAGGAGGAGAACATTATTGACCAGAGAGAGAGGGGAGAGGAGAACATTATTGACCAGAGAGAGAGAGGAGAGGAGAACATTATTGACCAGAGAGAGAGGGGAGAGGAGAACATTATTGACCAGAGAGAGGGAGGAGGACATTATTGACCAGATAGATGGAGGAGCAGGACATTATTGATCAGAAAAAGGAGGACATTATTGACCAGAGAGAGGGGGGAGGACATTATTGACCAGAGAGAGAGAGGAGGACATTATTGACCAGATAGATGGAGGAGGACATTATTGACCAGATAGATGGAGGAGCAGGACATTATTGATCAGAAAAAGAGGACATTATTGACCAGAAAGAGGGAGGAGGACATTATTGACCAGAGAGAGGGAGGAGGACATTATTGACCAGAGAGAGGGAGGAGGACATTATTGACCAGGAGGAGAGACATTATTGAGGAGGACATTATTGACCAGGAGGAGGACATTATTGACCAGAGAGAGGGAGGAGGACATTATTGACCAGAGAGGGAGGAGGACATTATTGACCAGAGAGAGGAGGGGAGGAGGACATTATTGACCAGAGAGGGGAGGAGAACAATATTGCCCAGAGAGAGGGAGGAGGACATTATTGACCAGAGAGGAGGAGGACAATATTGACCAGAGAGAAGGAGGAGGTGGAGGACATTATTGACAGGAGAGAGAGAGGAAGACATTATTGACCAGAGAGAGGAGGAGCAGGACATTATTGATCAGAGAGAGGGAGGAGCATGAAATTATTGACCAGAGAGAGAGAGGATGGACACATTATTGACCAGAGAGGAGAAGGAGGACATTATTGAGAGGAGAGAGAGAGGAAGACATTATTGACCAGAGAGGAGAAGGAGGACATTATTGAGAGGAGAGAGAGAGGAAGACATTATTGACCAGAGAGAGGAGGAGCAGGACATTATTTACCAGAGAGAGGGAGGAGGAGGACATTATTGACCATAGAGAGGGAGGAGGAGGAGGACATTATTGACAAGAGAGAGAGGGAGGAGGACATTATTGACCAGAAAGAGGGAGGAGGACATTATTGACCAGAGAGAGGGAGGAGGACATTATTGACCAGAGAGGGGGAGGAGGAGGACATTATTGACCAGCTAGATGGAGGACATTATTGACCAGCTAGATAGAGGGAGGAGGACATTATTGACCAGCTAGATAGAGGGAGGAGGACATTATTGACCAGCTAGATAGAGGGAGGAGGACATTATTGACCAGAGAGAGGGAGGAGGAGGACATTATTGACCAGCTAGATGGAGGAGGAGGACATTATTGACCAGATAGATGGAGGAGGACATTATTGACCAGCTAGATGGAGGAGGACATTATTGACCAGATAGATGGAGGAGGACATTATTGACCAGCTAGATGGAGGAGGAGGACATTATTGACCAGAGAGAGGGAGGAGGAGGACATTATTGACCAGATAGATGGAAGAGGAGGTAGATCCTATTACAACTAATTGAGGACATGAGTGGGGAATATATAAACATTATGAAAATGACAGAGAGAGAAAGTAAAGGAGGAATAAAAAGAGAGGGTTTAGATGAAGAAAACAGTAAGAGATAAAACTAGAAAGAGAGAGAGGGAGAACAAGTGGTTTACGACAGCAGTTTGGTTTATGATGAGGAGATCAGAAAGAAGGAGGGATGAAGAGGAAGCAGAGAGAAAGGAAGGGTAGAGATGTGGCAGTGTCAGCAGGGATAAAAAAAATAGCAGCGGTAGTTTGTGACAAATTCCAGTGTCAAACACATGCTCAGAAACCACTGACTGGTTTAATGACGAGAGAGAGAGAGAGAGAGAGAGAGAGAGAGAGAGAGAGAGAGAGAGAGAGAGAGAGAGAGACAGAGAGAGACAGAGAGAGAGAGAGACAGAGAGACAGAGAGACAGAGAGACAGAGAGAGACAGAGAGAGAGAGAGACAGAGAGAGAGAGAGAGAGAGAGAGAGAGAGAGACAGAGAGAGAGAGAGACAGAGAGAGAGAGAGAGACAGAGAGAGAGAGAGAGAGAGAGACAGAGAGAGACAGAGAGAGAGAGAGAGAGAGAGAGAGAGAGAGAGAGAGAGAGAGAGCGCAATGGAGCATTACAGAGATTTTGAAAAGGTTGAACAGATGGAGATAATAAAGAGAGAGAGGCTGATAAACAAAGTGAGTATATTAGATTGACAGAGTGAGAGAATAAGACTACCAGTCACAGGTCAAACAGAGGTTTATACTCTCTTTCAACCCCACATCGCTCCATCTTCCAGATCTCTGGCTCCAACATTGCACTAATACCTAGCAATAAAATATAATAACATATACTGTACTCACAATCCAGAAAAATAAAGAAATTGAGAAATATCAGATCAAGCAATGACAGAGACCGGAATATAAATATAAGTAGAAATAATGTATAGAAATATATACAGTGGGGCAAAAAAGTATTTAGTCAGCCACCAATTGTGCAAGTTCTCCCACTTAAAAAGATGAGAGAGACCTGTAATTTCATCATAGGTACACTTCAGCTATGACAGACAAAATGGGGAAAAAAATCCAGAACATCACATTGTAGGATTTTTTATGAATTTGTTTGCAAATTATGGTGGAAAATAAGTATTTGGTCAATAACAAAAGTTTATCTCAATACTTTGTTATATACCCTTTGTTGGCAATGACAGAGGTCAAACGTTTTCTGTAAGTCATCACAAGGTTTTCACACACTGTTGCTGTTTTTTTGTCCCATTCCTCCATGCAGATCGCCTCTAGAGCAGTGATGTTTTGGGGCTGTTGCTGGGCAACACGGACTTTCAACTCCCTCCAAAGATTTTCTATGGGGTTGAGATCTGGAGACTGTATGTATATACATGTAATGGTGTGTTTTGTATGTAATCAATGTTTAAGTGACTAGTGTTCAAAGACTCTATCTATGTACGTAGTTTCTTGTCGTGATATGTGTTTTGAACTATATTTATATTAGATTTCTGTATTTATTTTAATCCCAGGCCCCTGTCCCCGCAGGAGGCCTTTTGCCTTTTGCTCGGCCGTCATTGTAAATAAGAATTTGTTCTAAACTGAAGTGCCTGGTTAAATAACAGTCAAATAATGGCCTGGAGATAGAAGCTGTTTCTCAGTCTCTTGGTCCTGGATTTGATGCACCTGTACTTTCTCCACCTTCTAGGTGGTAGTGGGGTAAACAGGCCGTGGCTCGGTTGGCTGAGGTCCTTGATTATCTTCTAGGTGGTAGTGGGGTAAACAGGCCGTGGCTCGGTTGGCTGAGGTCCTTGATTATCTTCTAGGTGGTAGTGGGGTAAACAGGCCGTGGCTCGGTTGGCTGAGGCCCTTGATTATCTTCTAGGTGGTAGTGGGGTAAACAGGCCGTGGCTCGGTTGGCTGAGGTCCTTGATTATCTTCTAGGTGGTAGTGGGGTAAACAGGCCGTGGCTCGGTTGGCTGAGGTCCTTGATTATCTTCTAGGTGGTAGTGGGGTAAACAGGCCGTGGCTCGGTTGGCTGAGGTCCTTGATTATCTTCTAGGTGGTAGTGGGGTAAACAGGCCGTGGCTCGGTTGGCTGAGGCCCTTGATTATCTTCTAGATGGTAGTGGGGTGAACAGGCCGTGGCTCCATTGGCTGAGGCCCTTGATTATCTTCTAGATGGTAGTGGGGTGAACAGGCCGTGGCTCGGTTGGCTGAGGCCCTTGATTATCTTCTAGATGGTAGTGGGGTAAACAGGCCGTGGCTCCATTGGCTGAGGCCCTTGATTATCTTCTAGATGGTAGTGGGGTGAACAGGCCGTGGCTCGGTTGGCTGAGGTCCTTTTCCCTTTATAATTCATGATTGATGAATGTAATTTCTGAGACGTTGAATTGCAACTCCACCTGATCCCTGTACTGTCATTTTGCCCTCTTTGATTGCCTTACGGAGGTCATAGTGTCACGCCCTGACCCTAGAGAGCCGTTTTATTTCTCTATTTGGTTAGGTCAGGGTGTGATGTGGGGTGGGCAATCTAGTTTCTTTATTTCTATGTTTTCTGTTTCTATGTTTTGGCTGGTTATGGTTCTCAGTCAGGGACAGCTGTCTATCATTGTCTCTGATTGGGAATCATACTTAGGCAGCCTGTTTTGCCACCTTAGTTGTGGGTAGTTGTCTGTGTTAGTGGCCTGTATAACCCTAGTCAGCGTCACCGTTGTTATTTCTTGTGTAAAATGTACACTCACCACGCTGCACCTTGGTCCGGTCATTTCCCTGACGACGTTCGTGACACATAGTTGGTCTGTTTTGTACACATCCATATTCCAAGTCACCTTGCCATGGTTAAATGAGGTAGTTTGCTCTTTCAGTTTTGCTCGAATGTTGCCATCTATCCATGGATTTTGGTTTGAATATGATCTAATCATCACAGTGAGAACAACATCCTTTATGCACTTCCTGATGAACCCAGTCATCATGGGAACAACATCCTCTATGCACTTCCTGATGAACCCAGTATCATGGGAACAACATCCTCTATACACTTCCTGATGAACACAGTCACTATGGGAACAACATCCTCTATGCACTTCCTGATGAACACAGTCACTATGGGAACAACATCCTCTATGCACTTCCTGATGAACACAGTCACTATGGGAACAACATCCTCTATGCACTTCCTGATGAACACAGTCACCATGGGAACAACATCCTCTATGCACTTCCTGATGAACACAGTCACCATGGGAACAACATCCTCTATGCACTTCCTGATGAACCCAGTCATCATGGGAACAACATCCTCTATGCACTTCCTGATGAACCCAGTCATCATGGGAACAACGTCCTCTATGCACTTCCTGATGAACCCAGTCATCATGGGAACAACATCCTCTATGCACTTCCTGATGAACCCAGTCATCATAGGAACAACATCCTCTATGCACTTCCTGATGAACCCAGTCATCATGGGAACAACATCCTCTATGCACTTCCTGATGAACACAGTCACCATGGGTCCTCCCCTCCCGCTCCGTGGCTCGACGACTCATTGCGAGCTCACAGAACAGGGCTCCGGGCAGCCGAGCGGAAATGGAGGAAAACTCGCCTCCCTGCGGACCTGGCATCCTTTCACTCCCTCCTCTCTACATTTTCCTCTTCTGTCTCTGCTGCTAAAGCCACTTTCTACCACTCTAAATTCCAAGCATCTGCCTCTAACCCTAGGAAGCTCTTTGCCACCTTCTCCTCCCTCCTGAATCCTCCTCCCCCTCCCCCTCCTCCCTCTCTGCAGATGACTTCGTCAACCATTTTGAAAAGAAGGTCGACGACATCCGATCCTCGTTGCTAAGTCAAACGACACCGCTGGTTCTGCTCACACTGCCCTACCCTGTGCTCTGACCTCTTTCTCCCTCTCTCTCCAGATGAAATCTCGCGTCTTGTGACGGCCGGCTGCCCAACAACCTGCCCGCTTGACCCTATCCCCTCCTCTCTTCTCCAGACCATTTCCGGAGACCTTCTCCCTTACCTCACCTCGCTCATGAACTCATCCCTGACCGCTGGCTACGTCCCTTCCGTCTTCAAGAGAGCGAGAGTTACACCCCTTCTGAAAAAACCTACACTCGATCCCTCCGATGTCAACAACTACAGACCAGTATCCCTTCTTTCTTTTCTCTCCAAAACTCTTGAACGTGCCGTCCTTGGCCAGCTCTCCCGCTATCTCTCTCAGAATGACCTTCTTGATCCAAATCAGTCAGGTTTCAAGACTAGTCATTCAACTGAGACTGCTCTTCTCTGTATCACGGAGGCGCTCCGCACTGCTAAAGCTAACTCTCTCTCCTCTGCTCTCATCCTTCTAGACCTATCGGCTGCCTTCGATACTGTGAACCATCAGATCCTCCTCTCCACCCTCTCCGAGTTGGGCATCTCCGGCGCGGCCCACGCTTGGATTGCGTCCTACCTGACAGGTCGCTCCTACCAGGTGGCGTGGCGAGAATCCGTCTCCACACCACGTGCTCTCACCACTGGTGTCCCCCAGGGCTCTGTTCTAGGCCCTCTCCTATTCTCGCTATACACCAAGTCACTTGGCTCTGTCATAACCTCACATGGTCTCTCCTATCATTGCTATGCAGACGACACACAATTAATCTTCTCCTTTCCCCCTTCTGACGACCAGGTGGCGAATCGCATCTCTGCATGTCTGGCAGACATATCAGTGTGGATGACGGATCATCACCTCAAGCTGAACCTCGGCAAGACGGAGCTGCTCTTCCTCCCGGGGAAGGACTGCCCGTTCCATGATCTCGCCATCACGGTTGACAACTCCATTGTGTCCTCCTCCCAGAGCGCTAAGAACCTTGGCGTGATCCTGGACAACACCCTGTCGTTCTCAAATAACATCAAGGCGGTGGCCCGTTCCTGTAGGTTCATGCTCTACAACATCCGCAGAGTACGACCCTGCCTCACACAGGAAGCGGCGCAGGTCCTAATCCAGGCACTTGTCATCTCCCGTCTGGATTACTGCAACTCGCTGTTGGCTGGGCTCCCTGCCTGTGCCATTAAACCCCTACAGCTCATCCAGAACGCCGCAGCCCGTCTGGTGTTCAACCTTCCCAAGTTCTCTCACGTCACCCCGCTCCTCCACTCTCTCCACTGGCTTCCAGTTGAAGCTCGCATCCGCTACAAGACCATGGTGCTTGCCTACGGAGCTGTGAGGGGAACGGCACCTCAGTACCTCCAGGCTCTGATCAGGCCCTACACCCAAACAAGGGCACTGCGTTCATCCACCTCTGGCCTGCTCGCCTCCCTACCACTGAGGAAGTACAGTTCCCGCTCAGCCCAGTCAAAACTGTTCGCTGCTCTGGCCCCCCAATGGTGGAACAAACTCCCTCACGACGCCAGGACAGCGGAGTCAATCACCACCTTCCGGAGACACCTGAAACCCCACCTCTTTAAGGAATACCTAGGATAGGATAAAGTAATCCTTCTCACCCCCCCCCTTAAAAGACCTAGATGCACTATTGTAAAGTGGCTGTTCCACTGGATGTCATAAGGTGAAAGCACCAATTTGTAAGTCGCTCTGGATAAGAGCGTCTGCTAAATTACTTAAATGTAATGTAAATGTAGCCCATTCACTAACACTCAGGACAGGTGTAGCCCATTCACTAACACTCAGGACAGGTGTAGCCCATTCACTAACACTCAGGACAGTTGTAGCCCATTCACTAACACTCAGGACAGGTGTAGCCCATTCACTAACACTCAGGACATCCCTGATGTCTCTCTGGAAGGAGATCCTTTCCCTGAGCTTGTCTACTTTATTGTCCTGGGACTGAAGGTTAGCACGTAATATACTCTAAAACGTTGGATGGTATGCAGGCCAACTGAGTCTGATTAAGGCCCCACTCCTTCCACCTCTTCTCTGGCTTCTTCATTTTGGCCCAGCCCCCCCCCGGGATGAATAAAGCTATTCAAACAAAGGATCCAGGTCAGGAAAGTTATAATTTCAGGTGATTGACAGCCAATCTAACCAATCGACCCAAACGTTATTTCCGTCTCTTGGTAATAATATAAGAAAAGTTCTGAGCAAATAATGATGTAATAAAGAAATAGGAAACAAAGAAAATTAAATACTGAAAAGTTGACTAGGAGTTAGAAACAGTATCTGTCTGCGCCATTTTGACTAGAAACCGGGTCACTGTACCTGTCGGCACCATTTTGACTAGAAACCGGGTCACTGTACCTGTCTGTGCCATTTTGACTAGAAACTGGGTCACTGTACCTGTCGGCACCATTTTGACTAGAAACTGGGTCACTTTACCTGTCGGCGCCATTTTGACTAGAAACCGGGTCACAGTATCTGTCTGCGCCATTTTGACTAGAAACCGGGTCACTGTACCTGTCGGCACCATTTTGACTAGAAACCGGGTCACCGTACCTGTCGGCGCCATTTTGACTAGAAACCGGGTCACTGTACCTGTCGGCGCCATTTTGACTAGAAACCGGGTCACAGTATCTGTCTGTGCCATTTTGACTAGAAACCGGGTCACTGTACCTGTCGGCACCATTTTGACTAGAAAGCGGGTCACCGTACCTGTCGGCGCCATTTTGACTAGAAACCGGGTCACCGTACCTGTCGGCGCCATTTTGACTCTTGTGTAGGAGATGAGAGGAGTGGGAGAGGAGGCAAGGGGGGGAGAGGAAAGGAGAGGGAGATGATGATGATGAATGAATTGATGTCCTAGTGAGCGGAGCTAAGAGTGCTGCCACTCCACAGCGGAAGTCAGGGTGACATGTTCGGGCAGGGTGTTCATTACTGCCCATCTATTGATGGAGCCAAACTCCCTGCACAGAGCCAGACGGAGAGGAGGGTGGAAAGAGATATGATGCCTTAGGGTTCGGAGCTTTGGACAGGTAGGCCAGCACAAGCTCACTCTCCCTCTCTCTCTCTCTCTCTCTCTGTCTCTCTCTCTCTCTCTCTCAATTCAGTAATATACAGTAATGTAACGACGTACAAATGGTTAAAGTACAAAAGGGATATTTATATTGGTTTTTGTTCTTCACTGGTTTCCCTTTTCTTGCGGCAACAGGTTACAAATCTTGCTGCTGTGATGGCACACTGTGGTATTTCATCGGGTAGGTATGGGAGTTGATCAAAATCGGGTTTGTTTTCAAATTCTTGTGGATCTGTGTAATCTGAGTGAAATATGTGTCTCTAATATGGTCATATATTTGGCAGGAGGTTAGGAAGGGCAGCTCAGTTTCCACCTCATTTTGTGGGCAGTGAGCACATAGCATGTCATCTCTTGAGAGCCAGGTCTGCCTACGGCGGCCTTTATCAATAGCAAGGCTATGCTCACTGGGTCTGGACATAGTCAAAGCTTTCTTAAGTTTGGGTCAGTCACAGTGGACAGGTATTCTGCCACTGTGTACTCTCTGTTTAGGGCCAAATAGCAAAGGAGTTTGCTCTGCTTTTTTGTTAATTCTTTCCAATGTGTCAATAAATTATATTCATGTTTACTCATGATTTGGTTGGGTCTAATTGTGTTGCTGTCCAAGGGCTCTGTGGGGTCTGTTTGTGTTTGTGAACAGAGCCCCAGGACCAGCTTGCTTAGGGAACTCTTTTCCAAGTTCATCTCTCTGTAGGTGATGGCTTTGTTATGGAAGGTTTGGGAATCACTTCCTTTTAGGTGGTTGTAGAATTTAACGACTCTTTCTGGATTTTGATATTTAGCGGGTGTCTGCCTATTTCTGCTCTGCATGCATTATTTGTTTTTTTACGTTGTACATGGAGGACACTTTTGAAGAATTCTGCGTGAGTCTCAATTTGGTGTTTGTCCCATTTTGTGAGTTCTTGGTTGGTGAGCAGACCCCAGACCTCACAACCACAAGGCCAATGAGTTCTATAACTAATTCAAGTATTTTTAGCCAGATCCTAATTGGTATGTCGAATTTGATGTTTCTTTTGATGGCATAGAATGACCTCGTCTCTCAGATTGTTCACAGCTTTGTGGAAGTTACCTCAAATCAAATCAAATTTTATTTGTCACATACACATGGTTAGCAGATGTTAATGCGAGTGTAGCGAAATGCTTGTGCTTCTAGTTCCGACAATGCAGTAATAACCAACAAGTAATCTAGCTAACAATTCCAAAACTACTACCTTATAGACACAAGTGTAAGGGGATAAGAATATGTGGCACTGATGTTTAGGCCGAGGTATGTATGGTTTTTTGTGTGCTCTAGGGCAACATCGTCTAGGTGGAATTTGTATTTGTGGTCCTGGCGACTGGTCCTTTTTTGGAACACTATGAATTTGGTTTCACTGAGATTCACTGTAAGGGCCCAAGTTTGTCAGAATCTGTGCAGAAGGTCTAGGTGTTGCTGTAGGCCCTCCTTGGTTGGGGACAGAAGCACCAGATCATCAGCAAACAGTAGACATTTGACTTCAGATTCTAGCAGGGTGAGGCCAGGTGCTGCAGACTGTTCTAGTGCCTTTGCCAATTAATTGATATGTATGTTGAAGAGAGTGGGGCTTAAGCTGCATCCCTGTCTAACCCCACGGCTCTGTGGGAAGAAATGTGTGTTTTTTTTCAGATTTTAAACCGCACATTTGTTGTTTGTGAACATGGATTTTATAATAGTCTAATGAAATCCGTTTCCACTTCTGAGCACACTGCAATACGTAGAATATGGAGAGGCCAAGTTAAGATGATCAGGAGCTAAAACCAGGGACGAGCCTCTCTGACTTAACTGTAACAGCAAAGAGCATTACATGTCTGTGTGATGCATGTATAGACATACAGTAGAAAGATAACGTCTGGTGCCTACCCACAGGACCAGCTCAGACCCTATCCAATATGGAGGGACACCCACAGGACCACCTCAGACCCTATCCAGTCGGGGGTTGATACCCACAGGACCAGCTCAGGCACTATCCAGTCGGGGGTTGATACCCACAGGACCAGCTCAGACCCTATCCAGTCGGGGGTTGAT
Organism: Oncorhynchus nerka; assembly: GCF_034236695.1. Classification (NCBI taxonomy): domain Eukaryota; kingdom Metazoa; phylum Chordata; class Actinopteri; order Salmoniformes; family Salmonidae; genus Oncorhynchus; species Oncorhynchus nerka. The sequence continues at coordinate 8,440,849 of NC_088402.1, forward strand.
ACCCACAGGACCAGCTCAGACCCTATCCAGTCCGGGGTTGATACCCACAGGACCAGCTCAGACCCTATCCAGTCGGGAGTTGATACCCACAGGACCAGCTCAGACAATATCCAATGGGGGGGATGCCCACAGGCCCAGCTCAGACAATATCCAATGGGGGGGATGCCCACAGGCCCAGCTCAGACAATATCCAATGGGGGGGATGCCCACAGGCCCAGCTCAGACACCATCTAATGGGAGGGGGTTGAGGGTCTACGCACAGGATGAGTGAGTTGATATAAGGAGGGAGTCAGCCCCTCATTAGAGAGGTGATATAAGGAGGGAGTCAGCACCTCATTCGAGAGGTGATATAAAGCGGGGCTCAGCAACACAGCAGCCTGTTGCCTAGGCAACATTTCTCCTCACTCCCCATAATTCCCTCATCAGATTGTGTTCACGCCGCAGATATCATTACTTTAACCTCACTTTCTGGATGACATTTTCTAGGAAAGTGTGGGAGTGTTGTGTGTGTTTCTGTCTGTACTGATTGTGACTGTGTGTGTGTGTGTGTGTGTGTGTGTGTGTGTGTGTGTGTGTGTGTGTGTGTGTGTGTGTGTGTGTGTGTGTGTGTGTGTGTGTGTGTGTGTGTGTGTGTGTGTGTGTGTGTGTGTGTGTGTGTGTGTGTGTGTGTGTGTGTTAACTGTATATTTTAACTGTCTGATTGTGTGCTGTTCATCCCAGACACCATCCAGAAAATCATTCTGGACTGCACTACATTGGAGCGAGATCGAAGGAAATGAACCAAACTAATTTACATGCACACTTTTGTGGTTCTTACTGGATCCAAGTGGGTGGACCGCCTTCCCCTGTTAAACAACCCTGGGTCCAAAGTTACTGTAGATGAGCAGCTTATGTAATTTAGGGGCCGCTGCAGGCAGTACGTACCGTCTAAATCCACTAAATATTGAATGAAGATCTGGGCTGCCGTTTAATGCTGCTTCGTCATATGTGTGGAACTTGCAAGTATATACAAGGAAGCCACGTGGAGGAGCCTCTGAGAAGAACTAAGGGATGCAGGTTGTCCTGGACGTGACACAGGGACTCCGTGGCCACAGCATTACATGCAATAACTTTTTTACTTCGCACAAGCTGGGACAGGAGCTCCTCAAAGAGGAAGCTGACGATGGTATGAACAGTATGAAAAAACAAGCCAGTGCTCCCACCTCAGCTGTTGAATACACAGAACAGGCCTATCAATCCCTCTACGTTTGTGTTCACGGCCGACACGTCCCGAGTGACCTACGTGCCAAAGAAAGGCAGAAATGTGGTACTAAGGAGTACGCTGCATAGGGATGGAAGAATCTGTGGTCAAGAGCATAAAAAAAACAGAAATCATCATGGAATACAATGCCACACAAGAAGGGATGGACAATTTAGACAAGCTGGTGACTGACTACAGCTTCAAATGAAGAACCCTATGCTGGCATCTTGTGATATTCTTCAACATCTTGGACATCTCGGCGTAAAACGCGTTTGTCATCTGGACGGCGTTGAACCCAGATTGGAACAGAGGGAAACTCCAGAGGAGACGGCTGTTTCTAGAGGAGCTGGGCAAGGCCTTGGTTAGACCTCAACTCCAGAGGAGACGGCTCTTTCTAGAGGAGCTGGGCAAGGCCTTGGTTAGACCTCAACTCCAGAGGAGGCGGCTCTTTCTAGAGGAGCTGGACAAGGCATTGGTTAGACCTCAAATCCAGAGGAGATGGGCAAGGCCTTGGTTAGACCTCAACTCCAGCGGAGACGGCTCTTCCTAGAGGAGCTGGGCAAGGCCTTGGTTAGACCTCAACTCCAGAGGAGACGGCTCTTTATAGAGGAGCTGGGCAAGGCCTTGGTTAGACCTCAACTCCAGAGGAGACGGCTCTTTCTCTATGGAGCTGGGCAAGGCCTTGGTTAGACCTCAACTCCAGAGGAGACGGCTCTTTCTAGAGGAGCTGGGCAAGGCCTTGGTTAGACCTCAAATCCAGAGGAGGCAACATATCCCAAGGAC
>NC_088402.1:8445371-8512871 GCF_034236695.1 Oncorhynchus nerka
ACTCAGTAACGTACCAGGCCAGGGAGACATTATGTGTTTTTGGAGAACTCAGTAACGTAACAGGCCAATGAGACATTATGTGTTTTTGGAGAACTCAGTAACGTACCAGGCCAGGGAGACATTATGTGTTTTTGGAGAACTCAGTAACGTACCAGGCCAGGGAGACATGTGTTTTTGGAGACCTCAGTAACGTACCAGGCCAGGGAGACATTATGTGTTTTTGGAGAACTCAGTAACGTACCAGCCCAGGGAGACATGTGTTTTTGGAGAACTCAGTAACGTACCAGGCCAGGGAGACATTATGTGTTTTTGGAGAACTCAGTAACGTACCAGGCCAGGGAGACATTATGTGTTTTTGGAGAACTCAGTAACGTACCAGGCCAGGGAGACATTATGTGTTTTTGGAGAACTCAGTAACGTACCAGGCCAGGGAGACATTATGTGTTTTTGGAGAACTCAGTAACGTAACAGGCCAATGAGACATTATGTGTTTTTGGAGAACTCAGTAACGTACCAGGCCAGGGAGACATTATGTGTTTTTGGAGAACTCAGTAACGTACCAGGCCAGGGAGACATTATGTGTTTTTGGAGAACTCAGTAACGTACCAGGCCAGGGAGACATTATGTGTTTTTGGAGAACTCAGTAACGTACCAGGCCAGGGAGACATGTGTTTTTGGAGACCTCAGTAACGTACCAGGCCAGGGAGACATTATGTGTTTTTGGAGAACTCAGTGACGTCTCTCTAGACATGAACAGAATCCCATCAACTGTATTTTCTCTATTTCCTTTCCTCATGTTTATTGCAGAATGTGTTTCTGAGTGAGAGAGACACACACACACACACAGTCACACACAGCCAAATACATTCCCAGGCCTGGAATAGTAAATAATTCCCTTCACTCATCAATATTACAAATTGTTCTGTGTGTGTCTCTCTCTAACCCACTAAGGTGTAGGTAACTTAACACTGAGCTGTCTACTAACTCTACAACCCACCAAGGTGTAGGTAACTTAACACTGAGCTGTCTACTAACTCTACAACCCACCAAGGTGTAGGTAACTTAACACTGAGCTGTCTACTAACTCTACAACCCACCAAGGTGTAGGTAACTTAACACTGAGCTGTCTACTAACTCTACAACCCACCAAGGTGTAGGTAACTTAACCCTGAGCTGTCTACTAACTCTACAACCCACCAAGGTGTAGGTAACTTAACCCTGAGCTGTCTACTAACTCTACAACCCACCAAGGTGTAGGTAACTTAACACTGAGCTGTCTACTAACTCTACAACCCACCAAGGTGTAGGTAACTTAACCCTGAGCTGTCTACTAACTCTACAACCCACCAAGGTGTAGGTAACTTAACCCTGAGCTGTCTACTAACTCTACAACCCACCAAGGTGTAGGATACACAACTAAAACCCCTACACCTTTGAGTCATGCCATAGAGCCTTACGTATTGCCAATACAGTGCATTGGGAAGTTATTCATGCCCATTTTGTTACCTAACAGCCTTATTATGAAATTGATAAATAGTATTTTTTTCCTCATCAATCTACACACAGTACCTCATAATGACAAAGCAAAAATAGTTTGTTTTTTTGCATTTTTGCAAATTTATTAAACTTTTTTTTTACTAAAATATTTAATTTACGTAAGGATAATAGTATGGTATAATGCCACAAGCTTGACACACCTGTATTTGGGGAGGTTCTCCCATTCTTCTCTATAGATCCTCTCAAGCTCTGTCAGGCTGGATGGGGAGTGTCGCTGCACAGATATTTTCAGGTCCCTCCAGAGATGTTCAATTGGGTTCAAATCCGGGCTCTGGCTAGGCCACTCAAGGGCATTCAGAGACTTGTCCCGAAGCCAGTCTAAGGTCCTGAGCTCTCTGGAGCAGGTTTTCATCAATGATCTCTGTTCACCTTTCCCTCGATCCTGAATAGTGTCCCAGTCCCTGCCGCTGAAAAACATCCCCACAGCACGATGCTGCCACCACCACGCTTCACCGTAGGGATGGTGCCAGGTCTCCTCTAGATGTGATGCTTGGCATTCTGGCCAAAGAGTTTAATTCTGGTTTCATCAGTCCAGAGAATCTTGTTTCTCATGGTCTGAAAGTCCTTTAGGTGCCTTTTCTCAAACTCCAAGCGGGCTGTCATGTGTCGTTTACTGAGGAGTGGCTTCCATCTGGCCACTCTACCATAAAGGCCTGATTTGGTGGAGTGCTCCTGAGATGGTTGTCCTTCTGGAAGGTTCTCCCATCTCCATAGAGTAACTCTGGAGCTCTATCAGAGTATCGGGGTTCTTGGTCACCTCCCTGAACAATGCCTATCTCCCCCGGTTGCTCAGTTTGGCCGGGCGGCCAACTCTAGGAAGAGTCTTGGTGCTTCCAAAATTCTTCCATTTAATAATGTTGGAGGCCACTGTGTTCCTGAAGACCGTAAATGTTACCCTTCCCCAGATCTATGCCTCGATAAAATCCTGTCTCAGAGCTTTACGGACAATTCCTTCGACATGATGTCTTGGTTTTTGCTCTGACATGCACTGTCAACTGTGGGACCTGATGTAGACAGTTGTGTGTCTTTGCAAATCATTTTCAATCAAGTTGTAGAAACATCTCAAGGATGATCAATGAATACAGGATGCTACTTACCACAATTTTGAGTCTCATAGCAAAAGGTCTGAAAACTGCATTTCTATATATATATAAAAATCTGTTTTCACTTTGTCTTTATGGGGTATTGTGTGTAGATTTATGAGGGAAATAAAATGATTTAACCTCTTAAGGAGGATTTTCGCCTAAAATGACACACAGTACCCATATCTAACTGCCTGTAGCTCAGGCACTAAAGCAAGGATATGCATATTTTGGTAACATTTGAAAGGAAACACTTTGAAGTTTGTGGAAATGTGAAAGGAATGTAGGAGAATAAAACACAATAGATCTGGTGAAAGAAAAAAACAACCGTTCTTTGGTATTTTTCTGTTCCATCATCTTTGAAATGCAAGAGAAAGGCCATAATATACTATTCCAGCTCAGTTGCCATTTATATTTTCACCGCTAGATGGCAGCAGTGTATGTCATAGACTGTTAATAAGGATCCTTAATAAGGTTTGGCCACTAGATGGCAGCAGTGTATGTACAAAGTTTTTAGACTGATCCAATGAAACATTGTATTTCTGTTCAAAATGTTGTATCAAGACTGCCCAAATGTGCCTAATTTGTTTATTAATAACTTTTCATGTTCATAACTGTGACACTCTCCTCAAACAACAACATGGTATTATTTCACTGTAATAGCTACTGTTTTTTGGACAGTGCAGTTAGATTAACAATGAGGCAGCAGGTAGCCTTGTGGTTAGTGTTGGACTAGTAACCAAAAGGATGCAAGATCGAATCCCCGAGCTGACAAGGTAAACATCTGTCCTTCTGCCCCTGAATAAGGCAGTTAACCCACTGTTCCTAGGCGCCATTGAAAATAAGAATTTGTTCTTAACTGACCTGCCTAGTTAAATAAAGGTAACAATTTTAGCTTTCTGCTAATATCAGATATGTCTATGCTATTTGCCTACGTTAGCTCAACTGTCCCACAACGGGACCCACCGATCCTGAGTTTAGAATAAGAAAATAATAATAAAAACAATTGAATCACTTATAGAATAAGGCCGTAACAAAATGTGGAAAAAGTCAAGGGGTCTGAATACTTTCCAAATGCAATGTATAATGTTGTATGTTGTATAGATGTGGAAAGACTGCTGTATAACTTGCTGTATAATTTGACTTGGGATGGATCATTACTAGTCTATAGGAGACTTGGGATGGATCATTATAAATCTGGACTGATGTCTTTGAGTTATAAACTCGCTCAATACGGAAGTGGTCTGATGACGTGGATGTTTCGCTACAGGACTGTTTTGCTAGCACAGACTGGAATATATTCCGGGATTCATCCAATGGCATTGAGGAGTATACCATCTCTGTCATAGGCTTCATCAATAAGTGCTATGATGACGTCGTTCCCACAGTGACAGTATACATATCCCAACCAGAAGCCAAGGATAACAGGTAACATGAGCATCGAGCTAAAGGCTAGAGCTGCCGCTTTCAAGGAGCGGGACAATAATCTGGACGCTTATAATAAATCCTGCAATGGCCTAAGACGAAATATCAAACAAGCAAAACGTCAATACAGGATTAAGATTGAATCCAACTACACCGGCACTGACGCTCGTCGGATGTGGCAACGCTTGAAAACTATTACGGACTACAAAGGGAAACCCAGACGCGAACTGCTCAGTGAAGCGAGCCTACCAGACGAGATAAATGTATTTTAAGCTCGCTTCGAGGCAAGCAACACTGAAGCATAAACAAGAGCACCAGCTGTTCTGGACAACTGTGTGATAATGCTCTCGGTAGCCAATGTGAGAAAGACCTTTAAAACAGGTCAACATTCACAAAACCGCGGGGTCAGACGGATTACCAGGACGTGTACTCAAACCATGTGCACACCAACCAGCATTTTCAACTGCTCCCTGACCGAGTCTGTAATACCTACATGTTTCAAGCAGACCATAAAAGTCCATGTGCCCAAGGAAGCGAAGTTAACCTGCCTAAATGAATACCGTCCCGTAGCACTCACATCGGTAGCCATGAAGTGCTTTGAAAGGCTGGTCATGGTTCACGTCAACTCCATCCTCCCGGATACCCTAGACCCACTCCAATTTGCATACAGCCCCAACAAATCCACAGATGACACAATCTCAATCGCGCTCCTCACTGCCCTTTCCCACCAGGACAAAAGGAACACCTATGTAAGAATGATGTTCATTGACTACAGCTCAGCGTTCAAAACCGTAGTGCCCTCAAAGCTCATCACTAAGCCAAGTACCATGGGTCTAAACATCTCCCTCTGCAACTGGATCCTGGACTTCCTGACGGGCCGCCCCCAGGTGGTAAGGGTAGTAAACAACACATCTGCCAAGTTGATCCTCAACACTGGGGCCCCTCAGGGGTGTGTACTTAGTCCCCTCGTTTACTCCTTGTTCAGCCACAACTGTGTGGCCAAACACGACTCCAACACCATCATTAAGTTTGCTGATGACACAACAGTGGTAGGCCTGATCACTGACAACGATGAGACAGCCTATAGGGAGGAGGAGAGTGCCAGGACAACAACCTCTCCCTCAACATGAGCAAGACTAAGGAGCTGATCGTGGGGCCAAGCTTCCTGCCATTCAAGACCTATATACTAGGCGGTGTCAGAGGAAAGCCCAAAGTTTTGTAAGAGACTCCAGTCACCCAAGTCATATAATATTTTCTCTGCCACCGCACGGCTAGCAGGTACCGGAGCGCTAAGTCTACGACCAAAAGGCTCCTTAACAGCTTCTACCCCCCAAGCCATAAGACTGCTGAACAATTAATCAAATAGTCACCGGACTATTTACATTGCCCCCCCCCCACACACACACACACATTTGTTTTGTACACTGCTGCTACTTGCTGTTTATTATCTACTCATAGTCACTTCACCCATAACTACATGTACAAATGACCTCGACTAACCTGTACCCCCCCCCCCAACAACTCTGTATACGTTATTGTTATTTTATTGTGTTACTTTTTATTTTTATTTTTTATTTAGTTTATTTGGTAAATATTTTCTTAACTCTTCTTGAACTGCACTGTTGGTTATGTGCTTATAAGTAAGCAGTTCACGGTAAAGTCCACACTCGTTGCATTCAGAGTATGTGACAAATACAGTTTGATTTGATTTGATGTAAAGCCTTTTCAAAGGCAATTATAATCTGAGCCTACTGAGTACTGAGTACTGCTGTGTTTCTGTTCTACCTGGTAATTAACGGCACCCACCCATGGTTCCCAGGTCTAAATCAGTCCTGGATTAAAGGGAAAGAATGAAACTCAGGAGTGGAACGGTTTCCAGGTCTAAATCAGTCCTGGATTAAAGGGAAAGAATGAAACTCAGGAGTGGAACGGTTCCCAGGTCTAAATCAGTCCTGGATTAAAGGGAAAGAATGAAACTCAGGAGTGGAACGGTTCCCAGATCTAAATCAGTCCTGGATTAAAGGGAAAGAATGAAACTCAGGAGTGGCACTGTTTCCCAGGTCTAAATCAGTCCTGGATTAAAGGGAAAGAATGAAACTCAGGAGTGGAACTGTTTCCCAGGATCCGATTGGAATTTGACATGATGCAGATGGTTTGGATAATCAGTTTCACTAACAGCTGAACAGGCCACACCCCTCCAACGGCTTTCTTGATTATTATTGGTCGTTGCTGGTAGCAACAGGATATCGATTGGATATCGATCCAGCTGTACTGTGTCCTTGGAGCATTGAGGTCAAAATCCAATCTTAATGGGGTTTTTTGCCAAGCCTGTCAGAATTAACACAATTCCCAAATGGATTCACATATTGATCCAAAATTGATCCAAAAGGGAGGAATATTGAGCCCTCTCCTTTTAAGTAAAGTACAGGCTTCTGCATTAGTGTCAGGTGGAGTAAATAGATGATCTACTATACATACGATTGATATCAAACAGTCACCTTTTCCTCCCACAGTGTGGAAATGACTTTGTTTGCATGTAACAGCTGTTCTAGCTTAAGACACAAATAGTGTGTGCTTGTGCTTGTGTTGTGTGTGTGTGTGTGTGTGTGTGTGTGTGTGTGTGTGTGTGTGTGTGTGTGTGTGTGTGTGTGTGTGTGTGTGTGTGTGTGTGTGTGTGTGTGTGTGCAAACTCACGTGTGTAAGCTTGCATGTGCTTTTGCTTACATTTGTGTGTTTATTCTAATCTAATTAAGAGGATATTGCATAGGGTGTGTGTGTGTGTGTGTGTGTGTGTGTGTGTGTGTGTGTGTGTGTGTGTGTGTGTGTGTGTGTGTGTGTGTGTGTGTGTGTGTGTGTGTGTGTGTGTGTGTGTGTGTGTGTGCGTGTGTATTACGTAACACCAGTGTAGCCTTGCTATAACCCTGTCTAGCTCACGACTAGATGCTATTACCCTAGCCAACCAGCGCTGGGCCCCAAGCCAACCTTCCCCACTGATCTGATCACTGGTACGAGTCCCAAAATGGAACCCTAATCCCTTTTGTAGTGCACTTCTTTGGACAGTGCCCATATGACTCTGGTCAAAAATAGTGTACTACACAGGGAATAGGATGCCATTTGGGACCCGGTCGGGATTGAAGTACATCATTAGCCTGCCTCGTCTCAATGAGATTCTATCTCAATGGAGCTAACCTGGATAGCTAGAGGTTAGATAAGTATAGCCGTATTAGGATATTTGTTAGTGATATCCACATGCAATTAGAAACGGAGCTGGAATAATCTAAAAAATCTCACATCGGCTGGCTCTCAGCTCAGTCACGTATGGCTCTGGTTGTAAAGTGTTACATAAATACGTTATAAATTACAGTACTGACACCAAAATCACCTAATTTAACCAATCAAGGTCCTGATGACAAGTCAATTAGTGTAATCAAGTGTGCTGGTGTCAGGCCGTAGGAAAAAACCTGCAAATCCTGTATCTCTCTTTCTCTCTCTCTCTCTCTAGGATCCGCTACGGACAGTATTTATCTCTGTCAGTTGCCTGTGACTCTGTCACTGCTGGCGTGAGAGAGACAGAGAGACATACAGTAGATAGGCCAACAGATTACCAGTTTATGAGACACTAGGTCATCTGGTAAGACCAGAGAGATGTGAAGTGACCGCTGGCGACATACCATGACATGCAAAAACCGTTACGGTACTAACTGTAGGGTACATCTCAAAACTCTGTGGTTTTCCACCTTGTCTCTTCTTCATTGGCCCTATTGTCAGAGAACTAGACTCTCTAGAACACATATGTCAGAGTCAAGGCCCGCGGGCCACATCCGGCCCGCAAGAAGGTTTTTTACGGCCCCTGGGATGATCTTGATTTATTATTAGAACCGGCCCGCAGCAAGCCGGCAGCCCGCAGATCTTTTACACGCACCAATACTACATTTCCCACAATGCAAAGGTGACGCACCGAGCAGTAGGCTGCTTCATTTCAATATTTATTGGCACAGCAGTCGTCAGCATCACAGTAAAATTAACTTTCAGATACCCATCAAAAATGGCAAAACGGAAGGTGGATACTGAGAACCGGGGGTTTCAAACAAGGTGGGAGTCGGAGTATATGTTCACGAAGGTAGCTGGAAAACCTGTGTGTCTTCTGTGTGGAGAAAGTGTGGCGGTACTGAAAGAGTATAATCTGAGACGACATTATGAAACGAAACACGCGGACAAAAACAAGAATATGGACATGGAACAAAGGCTACAAAAGGCAGAGGAATTAAAACGAGGCCTCAAATCTCGACAGGCTCTGTTCAAAAAAGCCAAATCACAAGGCCAGGCTGCTGTCAAGGCCAGTTTTATTTTGGCAGAAGAGATCGCTAAATCAGCCCGGCCATTTACGGAGGGGGATTTCATCAAAAACTGCATGATTAAAGTTTGTGACGAAGTTTGCCCAGAAAAAGGCAACTCTTTTTAAATGTGAGTCTGAGCAGAAACACCATTGCCGAGAGAGTAGACCAGTTGTCCATCAATCTAAAAGAGCAGCTTGTGAAAAAGGGAAAAGATTTTATTGCATATTCCTTGGCTGTGGATGAGAGCACCGACATTTCTGACATTGCCCAGTTGTCAATTTTCATCCGCGGAGTGGACTCCAACCTAAGCGTGACAGAGGAGTTTTTGGCTTTACGTCCTATGCATGGCACAACTACGGGGCATGATTTGTATGAAGAGGTGTCAAGATGTGTAAATGAGATGGAGCTGCCTTGGGAAAAACTTGTGGGTTTGACAACCGACGGAGCACCTGCGATGTGTGGACACAGGAGCGGACTGGTGGCGAAGATACGGGAAAAGATGCAAGAGGAAAACGCGACAGGTGAGCTGACAGCTTATCATTGTATCATACACCAGGAAGCGTTGTGCGGTAAAGCCTTGAAAATGGAGCATGTAATGAGCATCATCACGCGCACAGTTAACTTTATCAGAGCCAAAGGTTTGAATCACCGCCAGTTCAAGGCATTTCTGACGGAGTTAGAAACGGAGCATGGTGATTTGCCTTATCACACAGAGGTGCGATGGCTAAGCCAGGAAAGGTGCTTCAAAGATGTTTCGAGCTTCGTGAGGAGATTTGTCTGTTCTTGGACAGCAAAGGGAAAGACACAACACAACTCCGAGACGAAATGTTTCTGTGTGAAATGGCTTTTCTGTGTGACATTACGAGTCATCTGAATGCAATAAACTTGCAGCTGCAGGGTCGGGATCGTGTCATCTCTGATATGTACAGTACAGTGAAGGCATTTAAAACCAAACTGACTCTGTGGGAGACGCAGATGCGGAAAGAAAATTTGAGCCACTTTCCCAGCTGCCAGACCATGAAAGAGAAGCTCTCTACCAGTGCGTTCCCGAGCACACAGTTGGCTGATAAAATAGGTATGCTTGCCGCTGACTTTCGACGCCGATTTGCTGACTTTGAAGCACAAAAAAGCAGGTTGGAACTGCTCGGTAACCCATTTGCTGTTGACGTGGAAAGCTCACCACCAAACCTCCAAATGGAGTTGATTGACCTCCAATGCAATGATGCACTGAGGGCAAAATATGCGGCAGTGGGTGCTGCGGAGTTCGCCCGTTTCCTCCCGGCACAATGCCCCAGCTGCGCATCCAGGCTGCTCAAACGTTGTCTATGTTTGGCAGCACATACCTGTGTGAACAACTGTTTTCTTTGATGAACCTGAACAAAACATCACACAGAAGTCGACTTACTGCTGAACACCTCCACTCAATTCTGAGGATTTCTTCAGCTCAGAGCCTTACCCCGAACATTGATGAACTTGTGGAAAAGATGGGACACCACCAAGTATCACCCTCAACCTCAAACAAGTGAACATTACTGTGCAATCACATATTTAGAGTTTTTACTCAGTTCAAGTTTAAAAGTTAAAATTTAATATTTGTTTTCACTGCATGTTACTTCTCCTTAAACAAAGTGTTGTTTTTGATTAATAGATTTTTGCACTTTATTTTTTGTATTTCAATCCAATTATATTTTAAAAATATTTCAGTTGAGTGGATGATAGAAAATTGCTATTATTGTTTTTTCTTTGAAGTAAATTTAGCCCACTTTTGCTAAAATAGAAAATATAGTCTACTGATGGTGCCTTGAATACCGGTTTCTTTCATTTAATGTTCATGTTATGGGGATATTTATATAAAGGAAATTTGTCTTTTGTGTCTGTTGAAAATTAAAGATTACTGACAGAGCCATAAGAAAATATTGCTTTATTTATCTGATCATATTGTAATATATTTGTTAGGTTTTCAGTAGGTTCAATTAGGTTCACTAGACTATATGCGTCATTTAAAAAATTTTCAATGAACATTCGAACAGTCCGGCCCTCGTCTTGTAGCTGATTTTTTTATTTGGCCCTCCGTCCATTTGACTTTGACACCCCTGCTCTAGAAGGAATCCACTGCATCTCAATAGTCTGTGGTTTTCCTCCTTGTGTTCATATCAACACATATGAACTTGAGGAGACAAGGAAAGGAGGTTTACTTTAGACTACTGAAATGTGCCCCTGGTTTCTGCCTTGTCTTCCACAACCCAAAACAACACCTTCCACCCTCGTCACTCTACACTTTCTTCATCTCTCTGTAGAGGTGATCCCCTCTGAGGAGAGAGTAAAAAAGAGGAGATTCAAGGAAGGAAGCTTGTCACCTTGTCCTGATGACCGTCCTCCATCCATCCCTCCATCCTCATAGCTGCCAATTGGATTATCTTCCACATAGAGACAAGGGCATGAATGTAAAAGTGACTCTAATAAGAGAGAGCGAGAGAGAGAGAGACAGAGAGAGAGACAGAGAGAGAGAGAGAGAGAGAGAGAGACAGAGAGAGAGACAGAGAGAGAAACAGAGAGAGAGAGAGAGAGAGAGAGAGAGACAGACAGACAGACAGAGAGACAGAGAGACAGAGAGAGAGAGAGACAGAGAGAGAGACAGAGAGAGAGACACAGAGAGAGAGAGAGAGGGGTAGTAGAGAGAGAGAGAGAGAGGCAGAGAGAGAGACAGAGAGAGAGACAGAGAGAGAGACAGAGACAGAGAGAGACAGAGAGAGAGACAGAGAGAGAGAGAGAGGGGTGGAGATAGAGGGAGAGAGAACAGAGCCTCAAGACAGCAATGCAATTAGACCCAAACTAAATCATGAGAAAACCAAAATATAAATACTTGATACATTGTAAAGAATTAACCAAAAAAATGGATGGCTAGCTCTACACAACAACAAAACATTCGAATTTCTGCCAACCACCATTTTGTGTTTTGTTGTCTTCCTCAGGGCTCCACTTCTGACTGTAGTTGCGAACAATATCCTCAAGTGGACAGGGGTTGATGTAATGTGTCTAAGAGGTACAGTATTAACTTTGGGACCTGAAATAAAATGACCTCTGAAAAAAAAATCCTACATAAAAAAAAAACACAGAGAAGTCTTTAAAAAGTGTATTATAATATTTCAATTGATCTTTGACTGTATTTGGAAATGTATTTGTTAATACAACTTCCTATTGTATTAATTCAGATTTCCCTCCCCGGTGTTTACACACGCAGACACACAAACACACAAACACACAACCAGATGGGCGGGATTTGGAATTTGGGTATTTTTCTATTTGTTCCCACTGCAACAAAGGCAACCTAAATCAATCACAGATAATGCTTTTCGCAGTGATTTTTAATAGTATTTGAACACAGGTCTGTTTGTGATGGGGGGGGGGGGCAGGTGAGTGAGTGAGTGAGTGAGTGAGTGAGTGAGTGAGTGAGTGAGTGAGTGAGTGAGTGAGTGAGTGAGTGAGTGAGTGAGTGAGTGAGTGAGTGAGAGAGAGAGAGAGAGAGAGAGAGAGAGAGAGAGAGAGAATGTGTGTGTTAAGATTCTCATTACGATTAAAAGTATGCCCCGAATCCCCATAAATAGCTCAGCTCCAACACCTTTGACCCCCCCAGCTGAGTATAGGGTGACATCAGCTGCTCCTGAACTAACCATCTCACTACAGGGGGCATGAGACACCTGGGTTGTGTTCAGTCAAACTGAAATGTGTCCTCCTGTCTGCCTCAAACACACTAGACCTGGGTTTAAACACTATTTGAAATAGTTCAGTTTGAAACGGAACAGAAGAAAATATTGTCTCAAACCACCACATCCGTCAATGTTGAACTTTCTGCAGTGAACTTCCTCATCTGCAGTGAAAGGTGGCAGAGCTAGGAGAGGTGTTTGTCAGACCATGAGACATCACGAAAACTCGTCTTCTCGTGAAAAACGTCTGAACGGTTAGACCTACAGAACTATTATGACCAGCACCAAAAATCTTAAATCAAATAGCTGAACGATCCATAGTATGACCATCTTAAAACAATTCCATATGACCATCTTAAAACAATTCCATATAACCATCTAAGAAAACCCCCCAGAATCATAGACTCAAATAGACTCAAATATAGACTCAAATATCTGGACAGAAAACCTGCAGGCTCAGAGACACACGCGCACACACACACACACACACACACACACACACACACACACACACACACACACACACACACACACACACACACACACACACACACACACACACACTTTAAGATTTTTATATGAAGAAAGGAGAGGAAGCTAGGACGTCACATTAGACAACTTGGAAATGCCACAGATTTTCTTGGGAACTGTTTTTTTCCAGGGTCACCAAACTCAAAGTGCGTCCCAAATAGCACCCTATTCCCTATGTAGTGCACTACTTTTGACGAGGGTCCGTATGTGCTAAGGTCCAAAGTAGTGCACTGTAAAGGGAATTGGGTGCCATTTGGGAGGCATCCACTGCGATGCCTGAGGACGAGGACGAGAATGCGAGGCAACATGATTGCAGTACGTAAGGCTACTGTTACATAAGACAGAGTGAAAGTGCAACCCCAGCATTGAACTCTGAACCTCGGAGAAAGTGCAGAGAACAGAGAACATGACGTGACCACAAGGGGAGAGAGAGACAGAGAGACAGAGGTGAGAAAGAGAGAAAAGAGGGGAGAGGGAGGGTAGACAGGGGACAGAGGGTAGAGACAGAGAGAGTGAGAGAGAGAGGGGGGGGGGGGAGACAGAGAGACAGAGAGAGAGGTGAGAAAGGGAAAAAAGAGGGAGAGGGAGGGTAGACGGGGGACAGAGGGTAGAGACAGAGAGTGAGAGAGAGAGAGAGAGGGGGAGACAGAGAGAGAGAGAGAGAGGGGTAGTAGAGAGAGAGAGAGAGACAGAGAGAGAGACACAGAGAGAGACAGAGAGAGTAGAGAGAGACAGAGAGAGACAGAGATAGAGAGGGGTGGGGGAGACAGAGAGAGGCAGAAAGAGAGAGAGAGAGAGAGAGAGAGAGAGAGAGAGAGAGAGAGACAGAGAGACAGAGAGAGTAGAGCGAGACAGAGAGTAGAGAGAGAGAGAGGGGGACAGAGAGAGACAGAGAGAGAGAGAGAGAGAGAGAGAGAGAGAGAGAGAGAGAAAGAGAGGGAGACAGAGAGAGGGGAGAGACAGAGAGAGACAGAGAGAGAGAGAGAGGGGTAGGGGGAGACAGAGAGAGAGAGAGAGAGAGAGAGGGAGACAGAGAGAGACAGAGAGAGACAGAGACAGAGAGTAGAGGGAGACAGAGCGAGTAGAGAGAGACAGAGCGAGTAGAGAGAGACGGAGAGAGTAGAGCGAGATGGAGAGAGTAGAGCGAGATGGAGAGAGTAGAGCGAGACAGAGAGAGTAGAGCGAGACAGAGAGAGTAGAGCGAGATGGAGAGAGTAGAGAGAGACAGAGAGAGTAGAGATAAGGTTAAAAGATGCCATCTCTACTTACTGTAGATTTGAATGAAGCGGGTTAAGATACAGCTATGTGGTTACAATTTCACTTACCCTCTATAATGGATCTACAGTATTATCATATTGCTTAACACAGACACACACACAACCCCCTCCCCCCATACACACTTCCAGGCACCACTCCATATCACTCACCCTTCAGTCGACATTCCCTCTCGGATAGACAGGATCATCTCATCTTCCTCATCCTCCTCTATCCTCCTTCTCTTCCTCCTTCACCTCCTTCACATTCTCTTTCTCCTCCTCCTCCTCCTTCTCATCCTCCTCCACCTCCTTCTCTTCCTCCTTCTCCTCCTCCTCCTCCTCCTCCTCCTCCCCCTCCCCCTCCTTCTCTTCCTCCTCTTCCTCCTCCTTTTCCTACTCCTTCCCACCTCCTTCTTCTCTTCCTTCTTATCTTCCTCCTTCTCTTCCTCATCCCCCTCCACCTCCTCCTTCTCCTCCTCCTTCTCTTCCTCCTCCACATTCTCTTCATCCTCCTGCTTCTCATTCTCTTCTTCCCTTTGCTCCTCCTCTTCTCCTTCTCTTCCTCCTTCTCCTCTTCACTTGTGCAGCACCAGGGTACCTCCTGCATCATGACAGGGTCACTAACAATGCCTAACAAGATGGAACAGAGTCAATTGTAGAGTAGTGTGTGTGTCTGTGTGCTAATAACTCAGACTGCGATACCAATTCTTGCTACACAGTCTGAAACCTAAGCAGTGCAGAAACATGGAAAGTTTCCTTTCAAGCCAGAATGTTGAATATAATTACCTTTAAACGTACTATACCGGTTGTCTGTGCGGTTGGTCATTCAGATGGTTGAAATGTGAGACAAAATATCCACACGAAAGTATTGAAGTTTAAATGTCTATCACCTGGTACAGGCACACAACCATGGAAACACCTGGTACAGGTGCACAACCATGTCAACACCTGGTACAGGTGCACAACCATGTCAACACCTGGTACACAACCTGGTACAGGTGAACACAACCATGTCAACACCTGGTACAGGTGAACACAACCATGTCAACACCTGGAACAGGGGCACAACCATGTCAACACCTGGTACAGGGGCACAACCATGTCAACACCTGGTACAGGTGAACACAACCATGGAAACACCTGGTACAGGTGCACAACCATGTCAACACCTGGTACAGGTGCACAACCATGTCAACGCAGGTGAACACAACCATGTCAACACCTGGTACAGGTGAACACAACCATAGAAACACCTGGTACAGGTGAACACAACCATGTCAACACCTGGTACAGGTGAACACAACCATGTCAACACCTGGTACAGGTGAACACAACCATGTCAACACCTGGTACAGGCGCACAACCATGTCAACACCTGGTACAGGTGAACACAACCATGTCAACACCTGGTACGGAAGCACAACCATGTCGACACCTGGTACAGAAGCACAACCATGTCGACACCTGGTACAGGGGCACAACCATGTCAACACCTGGTACAGGTGAACACAACCATGTCAACACCTGGTACAGGTGAACACAACCATGTCAACACCTGGTACAGGTGAACACAACCATGTCAACACCTGGTACAGGTGAACACAACCATGTCAACACCTGGTACAGGTGAACACAACCATGTCAACACCTAGTACAGGCGCACAACCATGTCAACACCTGGTAGAGGCGCACAACCATGTCAACACCTGGTACAGGTGAACACAACCATGTCAACACCTGGTACAGGCGCACAACCATGTCAACACCTGGTACAGGTGAACACAACCATGTCGACACCTGGTACAAGTGAACACAACCATGACAACACCTGGTACAGGTGAACACAACCATGTCAACACCTGGTACAGGGGCACAACCATGTCAACACCTGGTACAGGGGCACAACCATGTCAACACCTGGTACAGGTGAACACAACCATGTCAACACCTGGTACAGGTGAACACAACCATTTCAACACCTGGTACAGGTGAACACAACCATGTCAACACCTGGTACAGGTGAACACAACCATGTCAACACCTGGTACAGGGGCACAACCATGTCAACACCTGGTACAGGTGAACACAACCATGTCAACACCTGGTACAGGCACACAACCATGACAACACCTGGTACAGGCGCACAACCTGTGAGACTTCGGTTAGTATGCATGCATTGCGTGCATGTACTTTCATTTTGTGCACACGCCTTATTTCAAAATCTTCTCTTTGGTAGTTTGAGATGGACCCATCAGTCTCAATCAATTAGAGAAGATTTGAAATAGACAAGATGGTGACGTACACATTGTTGGATTACTTGATGGA
Source organism: Oncorhynchus nerka (assembly GCF_034236695.1). Lineage (NCBI taxonomy): Eukaryota > Metazoa > Chordata > Actinopteri > Salmoniformes > Salmonidae > Oncorhynchus > Oncorhynchus nerka. The sequence continues at coordinate 8,461,589 of NC_088402.1, forward strand.
GCAAAACATGTATTTATTTTTAATAAACAGAGCACCACCTTGCACCCCCGGGGACTTATGTTTTGGGCCGAAACGAGAACGAAGATATTTAATGTTGTTAGAAAATTCTCTCAAACAGTACCTATCCAGTTACTCCAAGTAATGGATAGCAAAACAATGTTGGTTAAATTACCTGATATAAACATCTGCAGCTAAGGCTTCTGTCAGACAAGCATTTCGCTAATTTAACTATATTAAATACTAAGGGTCCACTAATGATTATGCATTTTCCTATTATAAAAAATGTATCTATTGCTTACTTTATAAATGTTAATCACCATTGTTGTTTTCCCGCTACTTTCATTAATCTATTTCCTGTTATATATCTAATCAACTAACTATGTTTACCCCATTCAATTAATCATGTAACAATTAACTCATTAGGATGTTTGGGGGCACCGCGGAAGAGTTTGTTTAAAGAGTTACCAAACTCTAAGGCTGCAACCATATGCCGTTTGTTTTCCATATCTCCCCACTGACCATTCCCCACATTCTTCATGTTAGAATTATTGTTCCATTATCCACTTTTTTGGACGTTAAGAATTTGGGCGGGAAAAACTCTCTGGAGACAAACTAACATTCCTTTAGCCAATACTGGAGGGTAAAAGAGAGAAAGTGTCCCTCTCTTGTAATTTACGACAGGGTGTGAACGGTCGACCATTCAGCAACTGGCACTCTCCTCTCTGCGGGGGAAGAGAGAGAGGCCTGGTTACTGTCACTGTCACCCAACCCAGTCTGATCTGACCCAGTCTGATCTGACCACGTCTGATCCTCACAGGACAAAACGTTTCTGACATGTGTTTCCTGGTTATTATGAATGGATGAACTGTATGGCTATGTATCCTATGTGGTTCTGAACTGATTCATTTATTATGAATGGATGAACTGTGTGGCTATGTATCCTATGTGGTTCTGAACTGATTCATTTATTATGAATGGATGAACTGTGTGGCTATATATCCTATGTGGTTCTGAACTGATTCATTTATTATGAATGGATGAACTGTGTGGCTATGTATCCTATGTGGTTCTGAACTGATTCATTTATTATGAATGGATGAACTGTGTGGCTATATATCCTATGTGGTTCTGAACTGATTCATTTATTATGAGTGGAAATACTGTCATTTTTATTTTATTTTAGAGCGATAACATTAACTTGCTGCTTAATACGGGAGTTGGTGCCATTCTGTTGCATGCCTTTAGCACTAGAGGAAGGCTGTTGATATGACCCAATCCAGGTGGGAGGGTTAAAACTGATGTTTATGCCAGTCTTTTGCCTTTATGACTATAGGATGGGAGTTGGTATGACCCAATCCAGGTGGGAGGGTTAAAACTGATGTTTATGCCAGTCTTTTGCCTTTATGACTATAGGATGGGAGTTGGTATGACCCAATCCAGGTGGGAGGGTTAAAACTGGTATTTATGCTAGTCCATTTCAGTCCTTTAGGACTATAGGATGGGAGTTGGTATGACCCAATCCAGGTGGGAGGTTTACCAACTGGTATTTATGCCATGAGGAAGACTGCTGATAGCTACCTGCCTGTCCGTCCACCATTTTCAATATGTGATGCTCGTTGTGAGGCGTCGTTACATTTAACTCAATAGTAATACCTAGTTCACTGTAAAGACTGTTTGCTGGTCATTTTATATACTTCCTTTTCTTTAATTAATTTGGATATTGAACACCTTGCTGTAGGTGACCGGAATTCACCTGAAACAGTTTTGTCCAGCGCCATCCTGCTATCTCCTTTGTTGTATTTAGTATTTGGTATTTTACTCGTGTCACGTTGACATGAAAGATTGAGAGACAGGCGCGGGAATGCATAATAGGGTTTGTTATTATACCGAATATTACGGCGTGCCGTGTAAAGGTACGAGGACTATGAGCAAACATACACAGGGTTGAAACCCAAAAAAAAGAGTGAGGAGTACCTTGAATAAATAACACACTCGCACAATGATACCACACGGAACGAGACCCGTAATCATCTGCACAATGATACCACACGGGACGAGACCCGTAATAATCTGCACAATGATACCACACGGGACCAGACCCGTAATCATCTGCACAATGATACCACACGGGACCAGACCCGTAATCATCTGCACAATGATACCACACGGGACCAGACCCGTAATCATCTGCACAATGATACCACATGGGACGAGACCCGTAATCAGCTGCACAATGATACCACACGGGACTAGACCCGTAATCATCTGCACAATGATACCACACGGGACCAGACCCGTAATCAGCTGCACAATGATACCACACGGGACGAGACCCGTAATCGAGACCCGTAATCATCTGCACAATGATACCACATGGGACGAGGCCCGTAATCATCTGCACAATGATACCACATGGGACGAGACCCGTAATCATCTGCACAATGATACCACACGGGACGAGACCCATAATCATCTGCACAATGATACCACACGGGACCAGACCCGTAATCATCTGCACAATGATACCACACGGGACCAGACCCGTAATCATCTGCACAATGATACCACACGGGACCAGACCCGTAATCAGCTGCACAATGATACCACACGGGACGAGACCCGTAATCATCTGCACACTGATACCACACGGGACGAGACTCGTAATCGAGACCCGTAATCATCTACACAATGATACCACATGGGACGAGACCCGTAATCATCTGCACACTGATACCACACGGGACGAGACTCGTAATCGAGACCCGTAATCATCTACACAATGATACCACATGGGACGAGACCCGTAATCAGCTGCACAATGATACCACACGGGACGAGACCCCGTAATCAGCTGCACAATGATTAACACACGGGACTAGACCCCGTAATCATCTGCACAATGATCCCACACGGGACTAGACCCCGTAATCATCTGCACAATGATACCACACGGGACCAGAGCCGTAATCATCTGCGCAATGATACCACACGGGACCAGACCCGTAATCATCTGCACAATGATACCACACGGGACTAGACCCTGTAATCATCTGCGCAATACACAATGATTAACACACGGGACCATACCCCGTAATCATCTGCACAATGATACCACACGGGACCAGACCTGTAATCATCCGCACAATGATCCCACACGGGACTAGAGCCCGTAATCATCTGCACAATGATACCACATGGGACGAGACCCGTAATCATCTGCACAATGATACCACACGGGACCAGACCCGTAATCGAGACCCGTAATCATGTGCACAATGATTAACACACGGGACCAGACCCGTAATCATCTGCACAATGATACCACACGGGACCAGACCCGTAATCAGCTGCACAATGATACCACACGGGACGAGACCCGTAATCATCTGCACACTGATACCACACGGGACGAGACTCGTAATCGAGACCCGTAATCATCTACACAATGATACCACATGGGACGAGACCCGTAATCATCTGCACACTGATACCACACGGGACGAGACTCGTAATCGAGACCCGTAATCATCTACACAATGATACCACATGGGACGAGACCCGTAATCAGCTGCACAATGATACCACACGGGACGAGACCCCGTAATCAGCTGCACAATGATTAACACACGGGACTAGACCCCGTAATCATCTGCACAATGATCCCACACGGGACTAGACCCCGTAATCATCTGCACAATGATACCACACGGGACCAGAGCCGTAATCATCTGCGCAATGATACCACACGGGACCAGACCCGTAATCATCTGCACAATGATACCACACGGGACTAGACCCCGTAATCATCTGCACAATGATACCACACGGGACCAGAGCCGTAATCATCTGCCCAATGATACCACACGGGACTAGACCCCGTAATCATCTGCACAATGATACCACACGGGACCAGAGCCGTAATCATCTGCGCAATGATACCACACGGGACCAGACCCGTAATCATCTGCACAATGATACCACACGGGACCAGAGCCGTAATCATCTGCGCAATGATACCACACGGGACCAGACCCGTAATCATCTGCACAATGATACCACACGGGACTAGACCCCGTAATCATCTGCACAATGATACCACACGGGACCAGAGCCGTAATCATCTGCCCAATGATACCACACGGGACTAGACCCCGTAATCATCTGCACAATGATACCACACGGGACCAGAGCCGTAATCATCTGCGCAATGATACCACACGGGACCAGACCCGTAATCATCTGCACAATGATACCACATTGGACCATACCCCGTAATCATCTGCACAATGATACCACATGGGACGAGACCCGTAATCATCTGCACAATGATACCACACGGGACCAGACCCGTAATCGAGACCCGTAATCATGTGCACAATGATTAACACACGGGACCAGACCCGTAATCATCTGCACAATGATACCACATTGGACCATACCCCGTAATCATCTGCACAATGATACCACACGGGACCAGACCTGTAATCATCCGCACAATGATACCACACGGGACTAGACCCCGTAATCATCTGCACAATGATACCACATGGGACGAGACCCGTAATCATCTGCACAATGATACCACACGGGACCAGACCCGTAATCGAGACCCGTAATCATGTGCACAATGATTAACACACGGGACGAGACCCGTAATCATCTGCACAATGATACCACACGGGACCAGACCCGTAATCATCTGCACAATGATACCACACGGGACCAGACCCGTAATCATCTGCACAATGATACCACACGGGACTAGACCCGTAATCATCTGCACAATGATACCACACGGGACCAGACCCGTAATCATCTGCACAATGATACCACACGGGACCAGACCTGTAATCATCTGCACAATGATACCACACGGGACTAGACCCATAATCATCTGCGCAATGATACCACATGGGACGAAACCCGTAATCATCTGCACAATGATACCACACGGGACGAGACCCGTAATCATCTGCACAATGATACCACACGGGACGAGACCCGTAATCACCTCTACAATACACAATGATACCACACGGGACGAGACCCATAATCATCTGCGCAATACACAATGATTAACACACGGGACCAGACCCGTAATCATCTGCACAATGATACCACACGGGACGAGACCCGTAATCATCTGCGCAATGATACCACATGGGACCAGACCCATAATCACCTGCACAATGATCCCACACGGGACTAGACCCGTAATCATCTGCGCAATACACAATGGTTAACACACGGGACCAGACCCGTAATCATCTGCGCAATACACAATGATTAACACACGGGACCAGACCCGTAATCACCTGCACAATGATACCACATGGGGGACCAGACCCGTAATCATCTGCGCACAAGGGCATGAAAGCCCACAACAACACAGGACATGTACTCATACGCACCAAAGGACATTGTAACAATAATCGACCAGACCATGGAAACCAAACGGCACATATAGACAATTACTAATCAGTGGGAATAGTGGACAGGTGTGTGTGCGTGACGAAAGTTCCGGAGGGTTCCGTGACAATTAGGATCCCCATTAGTGTTATTGCAAAAGTAGCAGCTACTCTTCCTGGAGTCCACACAGAACACAGAGCACAGAGCACAGAACACAGAGCACAGAACACAGAGCACAGAACACAGAACACAGAACACAAAACATGAAACATGACATAATACAGAACATTAATAGACAAGAACAGGTCAAGGTCAGAAGTACAATCTTTTTTTTTAAAGACACACGTAGCCTAAATACTGTATTAACACACCGCGAGGTGTTGCTTTATCTGTTTTTTTTTAAATCAGGTTTGCTGTTCATTTGAGCGATATGGGATCAATAAGGGCTCTATATAATACTGTAGGCTTTTCTGAATTTGTTCTGGATTTGGGGACTGTGAAAAGACCCCTGGTGGCATGTCTGGTGGGTTAAGTGTGTTCTGGACCTGGGGACTGTGAAAAGACCCCTGGTGGCATGTCTGGTGGGTTAAGTGTGTTCTGGACCTGGGGACTGTGAAAAGACCCCTGGTGGCATGTCTGGTGGGTTAAGTGTGTTCTGGACCTGGGGACTGTGAAAAGACCCCTGGTGGCATGTCTGGTGGGTTAAGTGTGTTCTGGACCTGGGGACTGTGAAAAGACCCCTGGTGGCATGTCTGGTGGGTTAAGTGTGTTCTGGACCTGGGGACTGTGAAAAGACCCCTGGTGGCATGTCTGGTGGGTTAAGTGTGTTCTGGACCTGGGGACTGTGAAAAGACCCCTGGTGGCATGTCTGGTGGGTTAAGTGTGTTCTGGACCTGGGGACTGTGAAAAGACCCCTGGTGGCATGTCTGGTGGGTTAAGTGTGTTCTGGACCTGGGGACTGTGAAAAGACCCCTGGTGGCATGTCTGGTGGGTTAAGTGTGTTCTGGACCTGGGGACTGTGAAAAGACCCCTGGTGGCATGTCTGGTGGGTTAAGTGTGTTCTGGACCTGGGGACTGTGAAAAGAACCCTGGTGGCATGTCTGGTGGGTTAATGTGTTCTGGACCTGGGGACTGTGAAAAGACCCTGGTGGCATGTCTGGTGGGTTAAGTGTGTTCTGGACCTGGGGACTGTGAAAAGACCCCTGGTGGCATGTCTGGTGGGTTAAGTGTGTTCTGGACCTGGGGACTGTGAAAAGACCCCTGGTGGCATGTCTGGTGGGTTAAGTGTGTTCTGGACCTGGGGACTGTGAAAAGACCCCTGGTGGCATGTCTGGTGGGTTAAGTGTGTTCTGGACCTGGGGACTGTGAAAAGACCCCTGGTGGCATGTCTGGTGGGTTAAGTGTGTTCTGGACCTGGGGACTGGGAAAAGACCCCTGGTGGCATGTCTGGTGGGTTAAGTGTGTTCTGGACCTGGGGACTGTGAAAAGACCCCTGGTGGCATGTCTGGTGGGTTAAGTGTGTACGTCAGCGCTGTGTGTAAATTGACTCAATTTGGGATTTTCAAAACAATGTTTCTCTCTAAAAAAAGAAGAAGTGATGCAGTCGGTACAGCCGTGCTATCGCTATGGGAAACCAGGTCACCAATCGGTACAGCCGTGCTATCGCTATGGGAAACCAGGTCACCAATCGGTACCTTCACCTCACTTTGACTGACTGACGGTTTGATTAGGAGCCTGATTACCTGACAAAATACTGAGTCCACACACAGGAAAAGCTTCGGAAAGGCTGGATGAGGATAGGAAGGTCACAATTTAAAAAATAACTATAGCATTTAATGATACCAAAATAAGGAGAGACAATGAGTAGCTGATCTCTCTCTCTCTCTCTCTCTCTCTCTCTCTCTCTCTCCATCCCTGACAGTCTTCAATGTCTTCGATAGAATGTATGACTCTGTAGTTGATTTTGTAATGCTTTCACAGTTTGTGTCAGTTTGAGGATGTGTCATATTAAATATTACTTCTTATTCTTCCCATCTGACCCTGAGCTCAGATAAAGATACTGTGACTCACTCTTGACCTTTAGAGTTAATACAGGTTTGTTCTGCTCTGCGTGTGTGTGTGTGTGTGTGTGTGTGTGTGTGTGTGTGTGTGTGTGTGTGTGTGTGTGTGTGTGTGTGTGTGTGTGTGTGTGTGTGTGTGTACTGATAGGACTGTAGGATATTTCAGTAGCTTATGACTGCAAAAAAAATAGCTTTTATTTTAAGGATGGATGAACATACATTTGTTGTGTATTGAGATTCTAGTTTGTACCTTTAGGGCACCCGTATCCCCCCCCCACTCCTGCTTATGTACAATGCATTCAGGAAGTAATAGGACCCATTTACCTTTTTCCACATTTTGTAACATTACAGCATTATTCTAAAATTGACTAAATCGTTTTTTCCCCCCTTAGCACACAATACCCCACAATGACAAAGCAAAAACAGGTTTTTGGAAATGTTTGCAAAATATATTTTAAAAATTTTAAAATGAAATATTACATTTACATATGCATTCGGACCATTTACTCAGTGCTTTGTTGAAGCACCTTTCACAGCGATTACAGCCTAGAGTCTTCCTGGGTATGAAGCTACAAGCTTGGCACACCTGTAATTAGGGAGTTTCTCCCAGTTATCAGGAAACAGCAGACAAAGAGCTGTGAGACATGGGTTTAGATCGAGAGACATGGAAAATAGGAAGTATATGGAGGGTACGAAGGGTACGGGGCAACAGAGGACGAAGAGCAGAGGGGCTAATGATTTTCGAGCAGGAGGGAAAGGTCTCGGCTTTTACTGAGGAGTGGCTTCCGTCTGGCCTGATTGGTGGAGTGCTGCAGAGATGGTTTTCCTTCTGGAAGGTTCTCCCATCTCCATAGAGGAACTCTAGAGCTCTGTCAGAGTTTCATCAGGTTCTTGGTCATCTCCCTGACCAAGGCCCTTCTCCACCAATTTTCTCAGTTCTAGGAACAGTCTTGGTGGTTCCATTTAAGAATGATGGAGGTCACTGTGTTCTTGGGGACCTTCAATGCTGCAGACTTTTTTGGTACCCTTCCCCAGATCTGTGCCTTGACAAAATCCTGTCTCGGGGCTCTATGGAAAATTCCTTCGACATGATGACTTGGTTTTCACTGTCAACTGTGGAACCTTATATGGACAGGTGTGTGCCTTTGCAAATAATGTCAAATTAATTGAATTTACCACAGGTGGAACATCTCAAGGATGATCAATGTTGACAGGATGCACCTGAGCTCAATTTCGAGTCTCATAGCAAAGGGCCTGAATACTTATGTAATAAGGTATTTCAGTTTTTTTCTATAAATTAGCACAAAAAAAATATGTTCACTTTGTCATTATGGGTATTGTGTGTAGATTGATGAGGATAAAATTATTTCATCCATTTTTAGAATAAGGCTGTAATGTAACGAAATGTGGAAAAAGTCAAGGGGTCTGAATACTGTCCGAATGCGCTTTACATTGGAATGCTTGTCCTTCAAAACGCATGAAACAATGCCCAAGTTAGTTTCTACTTCCGTCTCATGTCCTGTCCTTTGTATTATTTGTATTAGTAATACAGTGTGTTAAACAACAAAACTGGGGACGAGGAAGAAAGAACGACGTTTGAACGACATTTGTGTTCATTATTTTCGGTAGAAAGTCTGAGTTTAATTAGCTTTTTTCGTCAAATAAAACGTAAAAGCTAGTCAGTCGAGAGCGATGCTAACTAGCTTCATCTGTCAATGCAATGAGAGCCTCGAGGGAGAGGAAGGGTTTCTCAGCAGAAGAAAGAGGAATAGCTGTGTGTGAAAAGAACAGAAGGGCGGAAGTAAGGGACCATCTAAAAAGTGTTAGGAAAAAAAACGGAAAACGTTTTGGTTTAAAATATAGGAAGTTCTTACACAGAACGTTTTGAGTGGTTTGTGTTGGAAGTAAAGCAGAAGTAGTAGTGCCACATTTTTCCAATGTTATAGGAGGCAAAAAAATGTAATCTATTACGCAGTTTAGCGAACGCCTAAAAAAAACTGCTGACAAATCGTATGATGAAATTGTGGCTACATTAAAAGGACATTATTCCACCAAACCCCTGGTCCTCACAAAGAGATTCAGGTTTCATAAGACAAATCGAGAGGAGAGGGAGTCAATCTCACAGCTCGTGGCTCTATAGAAACTGTTCTTTGAACACTGTGAATTTGGGCGCTCACTGAGTAACACTATATGTGATATGTCACAGTGTGGAATGCTCAGCGGGGTAATTCAGAAACACCTTTTGACTGAGTAACTTAACATTGCAGAGAGCAATAGAAGTGAGTACATCAATGGAAATGGCAAATAGACACGCATGGTGGTTAAGTGCGTTGACCGATAAGGTGTTTACACATTTTTTTAAACAAGGCAGTATGTATTAAGCCATGCTATCGCTATGGGAAACCAGGTCACCAAGCCGTGCTATCGCTGTGGGAAACCAGGTCACCAAGCCGTGCTATCGCTATGGGGAACCAGCTCACCAAGCCGTGCTATCGCTGTGGGGAACCAGCTCACCAAGCCGTGCTATCGCTGTGGGGAACCAGCTCACCAAGCCGTGCTATCGCTATGGGAAACCAGGTCACCAAGCCGTGCTATCGCTATGGGAAACCAGGTCACCGAGCCGTGCTATCGCTATGGGAAACCAGCTCACCGAGCCGTGCTATCGCTGTGGGGAACCAGCTCACCGAGCCGTGCTATCGCTATGGGAAACCAGGTCACCAAGCCGTGCTATCGCTATGGGAAACCAGGTCACCAAGCCGTGCTATCGCTATGGGAAACCAGGTCACCGAGCCGTGCTATCGCTATGGGAAACCAGCTCACCGAGCCGTGCTATCGCTGTGGGGAACCAGCTCACCGAGCCGTGCTATCGCTATGGGAAACCAGGTCACCAAGCCGTGCTATCGCTATGGGAAACCAGGTCACCAAGCCGTGCTATCGCTGTGGGAAACAAGGTCACCAAGCCGTGCTATCGCTATGGGAAACCAGGTCACCAAGCCGTGCTATCGCTGTGGGAAACCAGGTCACCAAGCCGTGCTATCGCTGTGGGGAACCAGGTCACCAAGCCGTGCTATCGCTATGGGAAACCAGGTCACCAAGCCGTGCTATCGCTATGGGAAACCAGGTCACCAAGCCGTGCTATCGCTATGGGAAACCAGGTCACCAAGCCGTGCTATCGCTATGGGAAACCAGGTCACCAAGCCGTGCTATCACTATGGGAAACCAGCTCACCAAGCCGTGCTATCGCTATGGGAAACCAGGTCACCAAGCCGTGCTATCGCTATGGGAAACCAGGTCACCAAGCCGTGCTATCGCTATGGGAAACCAGGTCACCAAGCCGTGCTATCGCTATGGGAAACCAGGTCACCAAGCCGTGCTATCGCTATGGGAAACCAGGTCACCAAGCCGTGCTATCGCTGTGGGGAACCAGGTCACCAAGCCGTGCTATCGCTATGGGAAACCAGGTCACCAAGCCGTGCTATCGCTATGGGAAACCAGGTCACCAAGCCGTGCTATCGCTATGGGAAACCAGGTCACCAAGCCGTGCTATCGCTATGGGAAACCAGGTCACCAAGCCGTGCTATCGCTGTGGGGAACCAGGTCACCAAGCCGTGCTATCGCTATGGGAAACCAGGTCACCAAGCCGTGCTATCGCTGTGGGGAACCAGGTCACCAAGCCGTGCTATCGCTATGGGAAACCAGGTCACCAAGCCGTGCTATCGCTGTGGGGAACCAGGTCACCAAGCCGTGCTATCGCTGTGGGGAACCAGGTCACCAAGCCGTGCTATCGCTATGGGAAACCAGGTCACCAAGCCGTGCTATCGCTGTGGGGAACCAGGTCACCAAGCTGTGCTATCGCTGTGGGGAACCAGCTCACTAAGCAGAGGAGTGTTGGTGCAAAGATTTAGACTGCAGAGGTTGAGGCAGAAAGGGTCACATCAAATGTGCACGTAAAAAAAAACATTTTTAAAGACTAAAAAAAAAGCGACTTCAGGAAGTACAAAAGAAAGTGCATCAAATGGAAAACAAAGAGGATGAAGACAATGATACCCTGTCTGAAGGGGAAGAGTATTTACATGTTTTCTCCATTTCAGACAGTGGACACGGATACTGGGTGACACTGGAGCAGCCGTATCTATGCTGTCTAAGATTGTATACAAGAATAAACTGCATCACCTCACACCCAAAGCCCACGAAGATGACGCTGAAAACATACTCTGCTGAGACTTCCAGTGAGAGGAAGCGTGAATGTTACAACGGAGCTCAACAAACAGAAGGTAAAGCTACCACTTTACATCGCCAAAGGCAACCATCCAGCTCTGCTAGGACGCACATGGCTGGAAAAGATGAGTGTTAGTGAATGGGTTACACCTGTCCTGAGTGTTAGTGAATGGGCTAAACTGGCAGGATAATCACATGGCTAGAAAAGATCAAACTAAACTGGCAGGATAATCACATGGCTAGAAAAGATCAAACTAAACTGGCAGGATAATCACATGGCTAGAAAAGATCAAACTAAACTGGCAGGATAATCACATGGTTGTAAAAGAGGACACAAACCTACAAGGGATATTGAGGAAACACACTGTGTTCAATGGAGAACTTGGCAGTATGAAGAACGGTTAAACTGACCGTGAAACCAGACAGCAAGCCAAAAGGCTTCAAAGCTTGGCCTGTCCCATACGCCATAAAACCAACAGTAGAAACTGAGTGAGTCAGACAATTCAAGTGTGGAGTACTGGATCTAGTGAGTGTTAGTGAATGGACTACACCTGTCCTGAGTGTTAGTGAATGGGCTATACCTGTCCTGAGTGTTAGTGAATGGGCTACACCTGTCCTGAGTGTTAGTGAATGGGCTACACTTGTCCTGAGTGTTAGTGAATGGGCTACACCTGTCCTGAGTGTTAGTGAATGGGCTACACCTGTCCTGAGTGTTAGTGAATGGGCTACACCTGTCCTGAGTGTTAGTGAATGGGCTACATTTACATTACATTTAAGTCATTTAGCAGACGCTCTTATCCAGAGCGACTTACAAATTGGTGCTTTCACCTTATGACATCCAGTGGAACAGCCACTTTACAATAGTGCATCTAGGTCTTTTAAGGGGGGTGAGAAGGATTACTTTATCCTATCCTAGGTATTCCTTAAAGAGGTGGGGTTTCAGGTGTCTCCGGAAGGTGGTGATTGACTCCGCTGTCCTGGCGTCGTGAGGGAGTTTGTTCCACCATTGGGGGGCCAGAGCAGCGAACAGTTTTGACTGGGCTGAGCGGGAACTGTACTTCCTCAGTGGTAGGGAGGCGAGCAGGCCAGAGGTGGATGAACGCAGTGCCCTTGTTTGGGTGTAGGGCCTGATCAGAGCCTGGAGGTACTGAGGTGCCGTTCCCCTCACAGCTCCGTAGACAAGCACCATGGTCTTGTAGCGGATGCTACACCTGTCCTGAGTGTTAGTGAATGGGCCAAACCTGTCCTGAGTGTTAGTGAATGGGCTACACCTGTCCTGAGTGTTAGTGAATGGGTTACACCTCTCCTGAGTGTTAGTGGATGGGCCACACCTGTCCTGAGTGTTAGTGAATGGGCCACACCTGTCCTGAGTGTTAGTGAATGGGCTACACCTGTCCTGAGTGCTAGTGAATGGACTACACCTGTCCTGAGTGTTAGTGAATGGGCTACACCTGTCCTGAGTGTTAGTGAATGGGCTACACCTGTCCTGAGTGTTAGTGAATGGGCTACACCTGTCCTGAGTGTTAGTGAATGGGCTACACCTGTCCTGAGTGTTAGTGAATGGGCCACACCTGTCCTGAGTGTTAGTGAATGGGCTACACCTGTCCTGAGTGTTAGTGAATGGGCTACACCTGTCCTGAGTGTTAGTGAATGGGCCAAACCTGTCCTGAGTGTTAGTGAATGGGCCACACCTGTCCTGAGTGTTAGTGAATGGGTTACACCTGTCCTGAGTGTTAGTGAATGGGCCACACCTGTCCTGAGTGTTAGTGAATGGGCCACACCTGTCCTGAGGGTTAGTGAATGGGCTACACCTGTCCTGAGTGTTAGTGAATGGGCTACACCTGTCCTGAGTGTTAGTGAATGGGCCACACCTGTCCTGAGGGTTAGTGAATGGGCTACACCTGTCCTGAGTGTTAGTGAATGGGCCACACCTGTCCTGAGTGTTAGTGAATGGGCTACACCTGTCCTGAGTGTTAGTGAATGGGCTACACCTGTCCTGAGTGTTAGTGAATGGGCTACACCTGTCCTGAGTGTTAGTGAATGGGCCACACCTGTCCTGAGTGTTAGTGAATGGGCTACACCTGTCCTGAGTGTTAGTGAATGGGCTACACCTGTCCTGAGTGTTAGTGAATGGGCTACACCTGTCCTGAGTGTTAGTGAATGGGCTACACCTGTCCTGAGTGTTAGTGAATGGGCTACACCTGTCCTGAGTGTTAGTGAATGGGCCACACCTGTCCTGAGTGTTAGTGAATGGGCTACACCTGTCCTGAGTGTTAGTGAATGGGCTACACCTGTCCTGAGTGTTAGTGAATGGGCTACACCTGTCCTGAGTGTTAGTGAATGGGCTACACCTGTCCTGAGTGTTAGTGAATGGGCTACACCTGTCCTGAGTGTTAGTGAATGGGCCACACCTGTCCTGAGGGTTAGTGAATGGGCCACACCTGTCCTGAGTGTTAGTGAATGGGCTACACCTGTCCTGAGTGTTAGTGAATGGGCTACACCTGTCGTTCCAGTAATGAATAAAGATGGAACCATCAGACTCTGCGGTGACTTCAAAGTCAAAGTTAATTAAGGTTGAATATTTTCCCAGTATTTTAAAATGTTCCATTCTGCAATTTAATCACTTTTCTCCTGGGAAACACGGGATTTCCGGCCAAAACCGGAATTGTCATTCAAAATCATTTTAAAGAATACAAATAGGCCTATGTCTTGATTTGATTAGAGCTTTGATCGAAAATTCAAGCTAGTTTAAATCCATTTAATGAGCCCTATACTAAATAAATGTAATGAGCCCTACATTAAAAACTAAAATCCAAGATGGCGTAGCAGTCAGACGTCTTGTCGTGTCCCATGTATATATAGTTTTTTACATATTTTTCTTCGCATATCTTTTAAAACATTTTGCTAAACCTCAACTTCTAAATACTCTCCTGCAACCCGCCTCACCCAATGTAGCGCGGATCTGCTTTTTTTTCTAAATTATTTATATTTACTTCGGATCCGGAACCCCTCAACTGAAGCTAGCCAGCTAACTACCAGCTATCAGTCAGCAAACCATTGCTAGCGGTCTTCAGCCAACCGGTCATCAGCTAACCTTTAGCTCGGAAAGCTCTCGCCAGTTCGAACAACGCGACTCTAACCAGAGCATAACGGACCTATTATTATTTATTTTTTTATCCCCGGATTCCCACCGCAAACGGAACATTTTCAGCTGGATCTTCACAACTAGCTAACTAACTAACCGCAACCCCGGATGATTACTCCTGGCTAGCGTTTCCACCCACTTAGCTTGAAGCTAGCCCGGCCAGAGCTCCTGTGCTACCACCGAAGCATACTCCTGGGCTACAATATCCGGACCCACGACCGGTCTATCGATGTCACCGCATGAAGAGGCATAAACAGACTCATCCCATCGCGACTTCCCCCAAAGGCTAACTTTCTAGCCCTTGCTATCTCCTTGCTTGCTAATTCGGCCTGCTAACTGCTAGCTTGTTTAGTCCCGGTCCGCTAACTGCTACCTTGTTTAGCCCCGGCCTACTAACTGTTAGCTTGTTAGCACAGGCCTGCTAACCGTCTGAATCGCCGCGTCCCAACCACTCACTGGACCCATATTTACTTTCAATCTCTTTTCGATTTTTATTTGTTTATAACTTCCGGTAACCTGCCTCACCCAATGTGATACGGAATCGCTATTATTTTTAATTTTTAGAACACACTCAAGAACCTCCAGAAGCTAACTAGCTACAAGCTATTTAGTCATTGTTAGCCACTCCTAGCGGCTTTTACCTTTTACCTTCTGCACAGCCAGCCAGTTTTTTTAACCTGGATAATACTCGCCAGTCTAGCTTCCCTGCCCCATCCACCGCTGCCCCCTGGACACTGATCACTTGGCTACATAGCTGATGCATGCCGGACTGTCCATTAATCACGGTACTCCATTCTGCTTGTTTATGTTTTATCTGTCGGCCCCAGCCGCACTCAGGCTCTGTGTGTAGTTAATCCGACCCTCCCTGCCTAGTCAACGCCATTTTACCTGCTGTTGTTGTGCTAGCTGATTAGCTGTTGTTGTCTCACCTACTGTTTTAGCTACTGTTTTAGCTAGCTCTCCCAATTCAACACCTGTGATTACTGTATGCCTCGCTGTATGTCTCTCTCAAATGTCAATATGCCTTGTATACTGTTGTTCAGGTTAGTTATCATTGTTTTAGTTTACAATGGAGCCCCTAGTTCCACTCTTCATACCCCTGATACCTCCTTTGTCCCACCTCCCACACATGCGGTGACCTCACCCATTACAACCAGCATGTCCAGTGATACAACCTCTCTCATCATCACCCAGTGCCTGGGCTTACCTCCGCTGTACCCGCACCCCACCATACCCCTGTCTGCGCATAATGCCCTGAATATATTCTACCATGCCCAGAAATCTGCTCCTTTTATTCTCTGTCCCCAACGCTCTAGGTGACCAGTTTTGATAGCCTTTAGCCGCACCCTCATTCTACTCCTCCTCTGTTCCGCGGGAGATGTGGAGGTAAACCCAGGCCCTGCATGTCCCCAGGCACCCTCATTTGTTGACTTCTGTGATCGAAAAAGCCTTGGTTTCATGCATGTCAACATCAGAAGCCTCCTCCCTAAGTTTGTTTTACTCACTGCTCTAGCACACTCTGCTAACCCTGATGTCCTTGCCGTGTCTGAATCCTGGTTCAGGAAGGCCACCAAAAATTCTGAGATGTCCATACCCAACTATAACATTTTCCGTCAAGATAGAACTCCCAAAGGGGGAGGAGTTGCAGTCTACTGCAGAGATAGCCTGCAAAGTAATGTCATACTTTCCAGGTCCATACCCAAACAGTTCGAACTACTAATTTTGAAAATTACTCTCTCCAGAAATAAGTCTCTCACTGTTGCCGCCTTCTACCGACCCCCCTCAGCTTCCAGCTGTGCCCTGGACACCATTTGTGAATTGATCGCCCCCCATCTAGCTTCACAGTTTGTTCTGTTAGGTGACCTAAACTGGGATATGCTTAACACCCCGGCAGTCCTACAATCTAAGCTAGATGCCCTCAATCTCACACAAATCATCAAGGAACCCACCAGGTACAACCCTAAATCTGTAAACAAGGGCACCCTCATAGACGTCATCCTGACCAACTGGCCCTCCAAATACACCTCCGAGGTCTTCAACCAGGATCTCAGCGATCACTGCCTCATTGCCTGTATCCGCTACGGAGCCACAGTCAAACGACCACCCCTCATCACAGTCAAACGCTCCCTAAAACACTTCTGTGAGCAGGCCTTTCTAATCGACCTGGCCCGGGTATCCTGGAAGGACATTGACCTCATCCCGTCAGTTGACGATGCCTGGTCATTCTTTAAAAGTAACTTCCTCACCATTTTAGATAAGCATGCTCCGTTCAAAAAATGCAGAACTAAGAACAGATATAGCCCTTGGTTCACTCCAGACCTGACTGCCCTCGACCAGCACAAAAACATCCTGTGGCGGACTGCAATAGCATCGAATAGTCCCCGCGATATGCAACTGTTCAGGGAAGTCAGGAACCAATACACGCACTCAGTCAGGAAAGCTAAGGCCAGCTTCTTCAGGCAGAAATTTGCATCCTGTAGCTCCAACTACAAAAAGTTCTGGGACACTGTGAAGTCCATGGAGAACAAGAGCACCTCCTCCCAGCTGCCCACTGCACTGAGGCTAGGTAACACGGTCACCACCGATAAATCCATGATTATCGAAAACTTCAACAAGCATTTCTCAACGGCTGGCAATGCCTTCCGCCTGGCTACTCCAACCTTGGCCAACAGCTCCGCCCCCCGCAGCTACTCGCCCAAGCCTCTCCAGGTTCTCCTTTACCCAAATCCAGATAGCAGATGTTCTGAAAGAGCTGCAAAACCTGGACCCGTACAAATCAGCTGGGCTTGACAATCTGGACCCTCTATTTCTGAAATTATCCGCCGCCATTGTCGCAACCCCTATTACCAGCCTGTTCAACCTCTTTCATATCGTCTGAGATCCCCAAGAATTGGAAAGCTGCCGCAGTCATCCCCCTCTTCAAAGGGGGAGACACCCTGGACCCAAACTGTTACAGACCTATATCCATCCTGCCCTGCCTATCTAAGGTCTTCGAAAGCCAAGTCAACAAACAGGTCACTGACCATCTCGAA
This sequence comes from Oncorhynchus nerka, assembly GCF_034236695.1. Lineage (NCBI taxonomy): Eukaryota > Metazoa > Chordata > Actinopteri > Salmoniformes > Salmonidae > Oncorhynchus > Oncorhynchus nerka. The sequence goes on from NC_088402.1 coordinate 8,479,453, forward strand.
TCCCACCGTACCTTCTCCGCTGTGCAATCTGGTTTCCGAGCCGGTCACGGGTGCACCTCAGCCACGCTCAAGGTACTAAATGATATCATAACCGCCATCGATAAAAGACAGTACTGTGCAGCCGGCTTCATCGACCTTGCCAAGGCTTTCGACTCTGTCAATCACCATATTCTTATCGGCAGACTCAGTAGCCTCGGTTTTTCGGATGACTGCCTTGCCTGGTTCACCAACTACTTTGCAGACAGAGTTCAGTGTGTCAAATCGGAGGGCATGCTGTCCGGTCCTCTGGCAGTCTCTATGGGGGTGCCACAGGGTTCAATCCTTGGGCCGACTCTTTTCTCTGTATATATCAATGATGTTGCTCTTGCTGCAGGCGATTCCCTGATCCACCTCTACGCAGACGACACCATTCTATATACATCCGGCCCGTCCTTGGACACTGTGCTATCTAACCTTTTATCTCCCTCACCAACTTCAAACATCTGCTATCTGAGCAGCAAACCGATCGCTGCAGCTGTACATAGTCTATCGGTAAATAGCCCACCCATTTTCACCTACCTCATCCCCATACTGTTTTTATTCATTTACTTTTCTGCTCTTTTGCACACCAATATCTCTACCTGTAGATGACCATCTGATCATTTATCACTCCAGTGTTAATCTGCAAAATTGTAATTATCCGCCTACCTCCTCATGCCTTTTGCACACAATGTATATAGACTCCCCCTTTTTTTTCTACTGTGTTATTGACTTGTTAATTGTTTACTCCATGTGTAACTCTGTGTTGTCTGTTCACACTGCTATGCTTTATCTTGGCCAGGTCGCAGTTGCAAATGAGAACTTGTTCTCAACTAGCCTACCTGGTTAAATAAAGGTGAAAAAAAATTAAAATAATTAAAGACATTTAATGAGCCCTACATTAAAGACATTTAATGAGCTCTACATTAAAGACATTTAATGAGCCCTACATTAAAGACATTTAATGAGCCCTACATTAAAGACGTTTAATGAGCCCTACATTAAAGACGTTTAATGAGCCCTACATTAAAGACATGTAATGAGTCCTACGTTAAAGACATTTAATGAGCTCTACATTAAAGACATTTAATGAGCCCTATGAGCCCTTATTAAAGACATTTAATGAGCCCTACATTAAAGACATTTAATGAGCCCAAGCCTTAATATGATTGTGCCGTTATCCAATACATATGCAGGACATGTTTATTATTTTATAATTTTTTATTTCACCTTTATTTAACCAGGTAGGCTAGTTGAGAACAAGTTCTCATTTGCAACTGCGACCTGGCCGGAGATAAAGCATAGCAGTTCGACACATACAACAACACAGAGTTACACATGGAATGAACAAAACACACAGTCAATAATACAGTAGAAAAAAAGAAAACTAAGTCTATATACAGTGAGTGCAAATTAGGTCAAATAAGGGTTTTAAGGCATTAAAAGGACCACGGTGCTGAAGTAATTACAATATGGCAATTAAACACTGGAATGGGTGATGTACAAAGGATGGATGTGCAAGTAGAGATACTGTGGTGCAAAAGGAGCAAAATAAATAAATACAGTAGGGGATGAGGTAGATAGATGGGCTGTATACAGATGGGCTATGAACAGGTGCAGTGATCTGTGAGCTGCTCTGACAGGTGGTTCTTAAAGCTAGTGAGGGAGATGGGAATCTCCAGCTTCAGTGATTTTTGCAGTTCATTCCAGTCAGTGGCAGCAGAGAACTGGAAGGAAAGGCGACCAAAGGAGGGGGTGACCAGTGAGATATACCTGCTTAATGCGTGCTACGAGTGAGTGCTGCTATGGTGACCAGCGAGCTGAGATAGCTAGCTGGTTTACCTAGCAGAGACTTGTAGATAACCTGTAGCCATTGGGTTTGGCGACGAGTATGAAGCGAGGGCCAGCCAACGAGAGCGTATAGGTCGCAGTGGTGAGTAGTGTTTGGGGCTTTGGTGGCAAAACGGATGGCACTGTGATAGACGACATCCAGTTTGCTGAGTAGAGTGTTGGAGGCTATTTTATAGATGACATCACCGAAGTCAAGGATCGGTAGGATGGTCAGTTTTACGAGGGTATGTTTGGCAGCATGAGTGAAGGAAGCTTTGTTGCGAAATAAGAAGCCGATTCTAGATTACATTTTTGATTGGAGATGCTTAATGTAATATCATACGTTATCAAAAACATACGGTATATTATGATATAGTCTACTGCACATTACACACAACAGAAGAACATAACAGCCCATAGATGTAGCTAGCTATATGCTCTCCTGGTTAAATCAATGAAACTACCTCCAGTAGGCTCATCTTCTTTGAGTGTGAACTGTATTACTGTATTGTATTTATACTGTATTATATGGGCTGGAGTTACACACATCGTTCAAACCATGATAAAGCTGGGAGAGAAACTGCAATACTGGTGCAGCATATGAGGCCTACAGAGTTACAAGTATAGGCTAGCGAATTTGATTTGAATTTTGAAATATAATTGGGCCTATTTGCATAATTAGTATGCTGACGCATAATGACCTTTCATAATATTTCCCTTCATGTTATTAGCCTTCCTCCTCTTTCTCTCTCTATTGTTGCTTCATTTCTTCCTCGCTTTCAACGGTTAAATGAAATACGTTCTGTTGTCCTTATCTTATAGGACTAGAATAAGATTCAGGGTCAAATGTGAGTTTTTCCAGCCTTCCGTTGAGTACCTGGTTCAATCTCATCGACAGTTCGGGGCTCCAATCAAAGGTGAAGGCCGTCAAATAAACCTCCAACCAGAACAGAACGCGAGTCAGCTGAGATCCTTCTTAGGACTACCAACATACGACGCAAAGATTGTGCAGAACCAGAGACATGTCAACTGTAACAGCAGGTTGGGGTTGAAGTGGGGATAAGGGCCTCTGACTGAGACATGTCAACTGTAACGGCAGGTTGGGGTTGAAGTGGGGATAAGGGCCTCTGACTGAGATCATTTTTCACTTTCCTGAAGGCTTCCTGAAGGCTTCTTCACTCAGTCTCAGTCAGAGGCCCTTATCCCCACTTCAACCCCAACCTGCCGTTACAGTTGACATGTGACGCTTCGCCTTATGGTGCTGGTGTGGTGTCACACATCATGTCGTCAGGTGAAGAAAGGCCAATTGCTTTCGCATCACGGACGCTAAGTAAAGCCGGGAGCAATTATGAACAGAAAGAGCATAAAGCATTCGCCATCGTATTCAGAGTTAAGAAATTCCATCAGTTTCTGTTCAGACGACGATTTATAATTGGTGACGGACCATAGACCTGTTATCAACTGTGTGTTGTCTTCTCTCAGTCGACCACCACTTCCCTTTTGTACACCAAGCCGCGATGCCGGTTTGTCCCACTCCATTATCATTTCCTTGTAACTATCTACTGTTTGTTTATGCATTTCTGTGATTATTTAGTTAGTTAGTAAATAAATAATTTAAGACAATTGATGTATGGATGACTCATAGTGAAGATTGGGTTCGTGCAGATAACCAACAATTTACGACGTTTGGAATGAGACTAACGTGAGGTAAAATAAAGAATAAGTCATTAATCAGAAGACTAATTGATCAGATATTAAAATATCTGAAAAGTTATATTAGGAAAATTATAACTTTGTAATCTGAATATGTTCCTTGGTGTCCCCGACTTCCTAGTTAATTATAGTTACGTGATTAATCAGTTTAATCGCGTAATAAAAATGACAGAGAGTGATTTGATAAATAAGTCTTCAGTTTAAATGATGCCAAAGACACGACAGCGAAAATGGTGTCTGAAGAGTTCTGCTCATTCATGGAAGCAAATGGAATCCAGCATAACAAATCAGGGCCATATCACCCGCCAGAGAATGGCCTCGCCGAAATAATCATCCAGACCAAGAAAAAGACATAAGATTCACAGCTGGAGAGAGTTTTTTTTTGCTCAGGAAGTACTACAAAGGTCCAAAATGATGGATACCAGAAACAGTGGTCCCACAAAACAGGACCTGAGTCCTACACAGTTCACACACTAGAGAACATCTTCTGGAGGCGACACTGTTGCCAGGAACCAACCTCGGAGATGACTCATGTCAACTGACGAACACAGATCTGCTACTGGAGACCTACCATGACTACGAGCCATCACCTGAACATCCCCCACAGCAGCCTACAAATATGGAAAGTGCTCCACACTAGGCATACACCATCACCACTCAGACTCAGAGACAATGTGACTGTAGACTCACTCACCTGTACGTCCTCATTACCCTGCAAGAGAAAGATAGAATAACCTCCAACACCCCTGGGTTAAGTTAGTGCAGGGTAATGAGGACTCTTTCCCTAGCTCAGGAAACACACATTCTGAAAAGTTCCATTGTTACATAACTTTTATAACTTTTATATTAAAAATAAAGAATGACGTTTCTTTACTGATAAAGACTGTAAATAAAATCATGTGCAAAACAGTGAATATTTACTTTTTCCTTATGAGGCATCAAAAGTAAAGGGTAGGGGAAATATGTTGTGCGTTGATATTCTGGTTGTCCTTTCAAGGCAACCGCAATGCTCCTCTGCTGAGTTACATTGGAACGAGTGGAACGTCTTGTCGAATGAAACGCATTAAACAATGCCCACGGTCATTTCTACTTCATCTCATGTTCTGGTCCTTATATCAGTTGTTTAAAGTAATAATGTGCTATATAGCAACATTCATCCAAACTTTAATATGACACCTGGTCAATTGAAGGCTTGTCAAATTGGTAAGATGATATACATTTGAACCCAAAGTGTTAGTAACCAGTAAGGCTAGTTGGTCAATGGTCTATTTATGAAAGGGTTAACGGAAATGATTATGGCCACTATTTGTAAATAGCCTGTAATATTCTAGGAGGATATAGCGGCGCTCTATCTTTTATCCATAATGTCTACTGAACTCCATCCTCTCAAGTCTAGAGAGCGAGAGAGAGAACTGCCTGTGCGCCCTGACACACAAACTGCTGTGCCAATAGGCGTATGGCTATCTAATTAAACTCGTACCACGCAATCCCTCGGATACCCCCCCCCCTCCTTAAATCCCATCTACCAACTCTCTCGCTCTCTTATCCCCATGAAAGCACGCGCCCACCCGCCCGTTATCTGCCTCTCTCTGTCCGCTGGTTGTTGTCTCACGAGGCTTGAGTGTGACGGTGTCACGTTAACATGGTTTGCAGGGCTCAGCCGCAGTAGCAGCATAAGAAGAGAAAGAAGTAGAGACAGTAGCTGTGTGTTCCAAGCAGCCAGTCCGGACTCTCTCCCATCTCACATCTATCGACCGGAGGACGCAGCCAGACAAAACCGAACTTCCCCCCATCTCTTCCCGTCTCTCTCGCTCCCACGTCCCCATCGCGACGCTCGGTGATCAGGAGCTTGCGAAGCTCTCTCTTAGATAAAGGGTAAGAATTAACCGAATGAATGAATGATGCTTGTTTACAATCAATCAACACATCTTTCGCATCTGCCTGAAATGTTTTATATCGGTTTAGAATAGTTAATGGTTTGACAGCGTTGCAGGGGTACGTTGGGCTCGCTATTGTTGATCGAATACCGCGTGTGTTCTCTGAGATATGCTGAAAGATGTGCAAGAAATAATATTTATTTCGTCTTGGAGAACCGTTGTTTCCATTATATAGGCATAATGATCATGTTTTGTTTGTTCAATTATAGTGTGCAATGCTTGGACGGTAGCCCTTTTCCATATACAATAGGCTGTATAAACCGGATTCAATGCTTGGATGGGAGCCCTTCCCATATAGAATAGGCTGCATAAACCGGATTCAATGATTGGACGGTAGCCCTTTTCCATATACAATAGGCTGTATAAACCGGATTCAATGCTTGGACGGGAGCCCTTCCCATATAGAATAGGCTGCATAAACCGGATTCAATGATTGGACGGTAGCCCTTTTCCATATACAATAGGCTGTATAAACCGGATTCAATGCTTGGACGGGAGCCCTTTTCCATATACAATAGGCTGTATAAACCGGATTCAATGCTTGGACGGGAGCCCTTTTCCATATAGAATAGGCTGCATAAACCGGATTCAATGATTGGACGGTAGCCCTTTTCCATATACAATAGGCTGTATAAACCGGATTCAATGCTTGGACGGGAGCCCTTTTCCATATAGAATAGGCTGCATAAACCGGATTCAATGATTGGACGGTAGCCCTTTCCCATATACAATAGGCTGTATAAACCGGATTCAATGATTGGACGGTAGCCCTTTCCCATATAGAATAGGCTGCATAAACCGGATTCAATGATTGGACCCATATAGAATAGGCTGTATAAACCGGATTCAATGATTGGACAGTAGCCCTTTCCTATATAGAATAGGCTGCATAAACCGGATTCAATGATTGGACCCATATAGAATAGGCTGCATAAACCGGATTCAATGATTGGACGGTAGCCCTTTCCCATATAGAATAGGCTGCATAAACCGGATTCAATGATTGGACGGTAGCCCTTTTCCATATACAATAGGCTGTATAAACCGGATTCAATGATTGGACCCATATACAATAGGCTGCATAAACCGGATTCAATGATTGGACCCATATACAATAGGCTGCATAAATCGGATTCAATGATTGGACGGTAGCCCTTTCCCATATACAATAGGCTGCATAAACCGGATTCAATGATTGGACCCATATACAATAGGCTGCATAAACCGGATTCAATGATTGGACGGTAGCCCTTTTCCATATACAATAGGCTGTATAAACCGGGTTCAATGATTGGACGGTAGCCCTTTCCCATATACAATAGGCTGCATAAACCGGATTCAATGATTGGACGGTAGCCCTTTCCCATATACAATAGGCTGCATAAACCGGATTCAATGATTGGACGGTAGCCCTTTCCCATATAGAATAGGCTGCATAAACCGGATTCAATGATTGGACGGTAGCCCTTTCCCATATACAATAGGCTGCATAAACCGGATTCAATGATTGGACGGTAGCCCTTTCCCATATAGAATAGGCTGCATAAACCGGATTCAATGATTGGACGGTAGCCCTTTCCCATATACAATAGGCTGCATAAACCGGATTCAATGATTGGACGGTAGCCCTTTTCCATATACAATAGGCTGTATAAACCGGATTCAATGATTGGACGGTAGCCCTTTCCCATATACAATAGGCTGCATAAACCGGATTCAATGATTGGACGGTAGCCCTTTCCCATATAGAATAGGCTGCATAAACCGGATTCAATGATTGGACGGTAGCCCTTTCCCATATACAATAGGCTGCATAAACCGGATTCAATGATTGGACGGTAGCCCTTTCCCATATACAATAGGCTGCATAAACCGGATTCAATGATTGGACGGTAGCCCTTTCCCATATACAATAGGCTGCATAAACCGGATTCAATGCTTGGACGGTAGCCCTTTCCCATATACAATAGGCTGTATAAACCGGATTCAATGATTGGACGGTAGCCCTTTCCCATATACAATAGGCTGTATAAACCGGATTCAATGATTGGACGGTAGCCCTTTCCCATATACAATAGGCTGCATAAACCGGATTCAATGATTGGACGGTAGCCCTTTCCTATATACAATAGGCTGTATAAAGCGGATTCAATGATTGGACGGTAGCCCTTTTCCATATACAATAGGCTGTATAAACCGGATTCAATGATTGCAAAACAACAACGATATCATACATATGATTATTATTTTTATGAATTAAATGAATATATTGAAACGCGGGATAAAGGAATGAGATGGGACGGTAAGATTCACGACGCGGTGCGCTCAATGTGCTCCTGGGAATCTCTCTCCCTCTCTCGTCAGAATCTCACGTTGTTCTCTCTTCTTCTGCCCCCTTCAGACGATGTAATGCTGTTGTTTGGGAATTGAATGATTGTTGAATTGTATAGGTTATGGAATGTGTTAGGTTATGATGCGCTGTACAGTAGTCTACAGTAGACGGTGTCACCGTGTGTGGACGCAGTGACGTTAAGGATTATGGTTTTAATAATTAGCCTATACATGTGGCTTAGAGGCTTATGCTAAGTCCTGGCTAACGTCTCTGTCCCAGAGCAAGCACCAGTTAGCCTGGAGCTAGCCTCGAGCTAAGCCCATCTCCCGACTAGCCGAAGAGGTCCAACAATACCTATTTTGCCAATTGGCCTGGACCCTCTACTGCCGACTCGGAGCCCCGCCGATCCATCACGACTGGTCCGCCGACATAATCGTCCGAGGGGGTTTCAACAGGCTTTTCCGCTGCGACATCGCCAAAGATCCATCTGCTGGCCAAGGCCCGCGAGCTTTCTGAATCGCTGTATCTCCAGCTCACCGCATTGTTAGTTTTTAAAAAACCTGGATAACACTCGCCAGCCCAGCCTCCCTGCCCATCCACCGCTGCCCCCTGGACACTGATCTCTTGGCTACATAGCTGACGCACGCTGGACTGTCCATTAATCACGGTACTCCTTTCTGCTTGTTTGTCTTACCTGTCGGCCCCGTTGCCTAGTCAACGCCATTTTACCTGCTGTTTGTTGTGCTAGCGGATTAGCCTCGCCTACTGTTTTTAGCTAGCGTTCCAAATTCAACACCTGTGATTACTGTATGCCTCGCTGTATGTCTCTCTCAGATGTCAATATGCCTTGTATACTGTTGTTCAGGTTAGTTATCATTGTTTTAGTTCACAATGGAGCCCCTAGACCCACTCTGCATACCCCTGTTACCTCCTTTGTCCCACCTCCCACACATGCGGTGACCTCACCCATTACAACCAGCATGTCCAGAGATACATCCTCTCTCATCATCACCCAGTGCCTGGGCCTACCTCCGCTGTACCCGCACCCCACCATACCCCTGTCTGCGCATTATGCCCTGAATATATTCTACCATGCCCAGAAACCTGCTCCTCTTATCCTCTGCCCCCAACGCTCTAGGCGACCAGTTTTGATAGCCTTTAGCCGCACCCTCATACTACTCCTTCTCTGTTCTGCGGGTGATGTGGAGGTAAACCCAGGCCCTGCATGTCCCCAGGTACCCTCATTTGTTGACTTCTGTGATCGAAAAAGCCTTGGTTTTATGCATGTCAACATCAGAAGCCTCCCCAAGTTTGTTTTACTCACTGCTTTAGCACACTCTGCTAACCCTGATGTCCTCGCCGTGTCTGAATCCTGGCTCAGGAAGGCCACCAAAAATTCAGAGATTTCCATACCCAACTATAACATCTTCCGTCAAGATAGAACTGCCAAAGGGGGCGGAGTTGCAGTCTACTGCAGAGATAGCCTGCAAAGTAATGTCATACTTTCCAGGTCCATACCCAAACAGTTCGAACTACTAATTTTGAAAATTACCCTCTCCAGAAATAAGTCTCTCACTGTTGCCGCCTGCTACCGACCACCCTCAGCTCCCAGCTGTGCCCTGGACACCATTTGTGAATTGATCGCCCCCATCTAGCTTCAGAGTTTGTTCTGTTAGGTGACCTAAACTGGGATATGCTTAACACCCCGGCAGTCCTACAATGTAAGCTAGATGCCCTCAATCTCACTCAAATCATCAAGGAACCCACCAGGTACAACCCTAACTCTGTAAACAAGGGCACCCTCATAGACGTCATCCTGACCAACTGGCCCTCCAAATACACCTCCGCTGTCTTCAACCAGGATCTCAGCGATCACTGCCTCATTGCCTGTATCCGCCACGGAGCCGCAGTCAAACGACCACCCCTCATCACTGTCAAACGCTCCCTAAAACACTTCTGTGAGCAGGCCTTTCTAATCGACCTGGCCCGGGTACCCTGGAAGGACATTGACCTCATCCCGTCAGTTGAGGATGCCTGGTCATTCTTTAAAAGTAACTTCCTCACCATTTTAGATAAGCATGCTCCGTTCAAAAAATGCAGAACCAAGAACAGATACAGCCCTTGGTTCACTCCAGACCTGACTGCCCTCGACCAGCACAAAAACATCCTGTGGCAGACTGCAATAGCATCGAATAGCCCCCGTGATATGCAACTGTTCAGGGAAGTCAGGAACCAATACACGCAGTCAGTCAGGAAAGCTAAGGCCAGCTTCTTCAGGCAGAAGTTTGCATCCTGTAGCTCCAACTCCAAAAAGTTCTGGGACACTGTGAAGTCCATGGAGAACAAGAGCACCTCCTCCCAGCTGCCCACTGCACTGAGGCTAGGTAACACGGTCTCCACCGATAAATCCACGATTATCGAAAGCTTCAATAAGCACTTCTCAACGGCTGGCCATGCCTTCCGCCTGGCTACTCCAACCTCGGCCAACAGCTCCGCCCCCCCCGCAGCTCCTCGCCCAAGCCTCTCCAGGTTCTCCTTTACCCAAATCCAGATAGCAGATGTTCTGAAAGAGCTGCAAAACCTAGACCCGTACAAATCAGCTGGGCTTGACAATCTGGACCCTCTATTTCTGAAACTGCCGCCATCTGCCGCCATTGTCGCAACCCCTATTACCAGCCTGTTCAACCTCTCTTTCATATCGTCTGAGATCCCCAAGGATTGGAAAGCTGCCGCAGTCATCCCCCTCTTCAAAGGGGGAGACACCCTGGACCCAAACTGCTATAGACCTATATCCATCCTGCCCTGCCTATCTAAGGTCTTCGAAAGCCAAGTCAACAAACAGGTCACTGATCATCTCGAATCCCACCGTACCTTCTCCGCTGTGCAATCTGGTTTCCGAGCCGGTCACGGGTGCACCTCAGCCACGCTCAAGGTACTAAACGATATCATAACCGCCATCGATAAAAGACAGTACTGTGCAGCCGTCTTCATCGACCTCGCCAAGGCTTTCGACTCTGTCAATCACCATATTCTTATCGGCAGACTCAATAGCCTCGGTTTCTCGGATGACTGCCTTGCCTGGTTCACCAATTACTTTGCAGACAGAGTTCAGTGTGTCAAATCGGAGGGCATGCTGTCCGGTCCTCTGGCAGTCTCTATGGGGGTGCCACAGGGTTCAATCCTCGGGCCGACTCTTTTCTCTGTATATATCAATGATGTTGCTCTTGCTGCAGGCGATTCCCTGATCCACCTCTACGCAGACGACACCATTCTATATACTTTCGGCCCGTCATTGGACACTGTGCTATCTAACCTCCAAACGAGCTTCAATGCCATACAGCACTCCTTCCGTGGCCTCCAACTGCTCTTAAACGCGAGTAAAACCAAATGCATGCTTTTCAACCGATCGCTGCCTGCACCCGCATGCCCGACTAGCATCACCACCCTGGATGGTTCCGACCTTGAATATGTGGACATCTATAAGTACCTAGGTGTCTGGCTAGACTGCAAACTCTCCTTCCAGACTCACATCAAACATCTCCAATAGAAAATCAAATCAAGAGTCGGCTTTCTATTCCGCAACAAAGCCTCCTTCACCCACGCCGCCAAGCTTACCCTAGTAAAACTGACTATCCTACCGATCCTCGACTTCGGCGATGTCATCTACAAAATGGCTTCCAACACTCTACTCAGCAAACTGGATGCAGTCTATCACAGTGCCATCCGTTTTGTCACCAAAGCACCTTATACCACCCACCACTGCGACTTGTATGCTCTAGTCGGCTGGCCCTCGCTACATATTCGTCGCCAGACCCACTGGCTCCAGGTCATCTACAAGTCCATGCTAGGTAAAGCTCCGCCTTATCTCAGTTCACTGGTCACGATGGCAACACCCATCCGTAGCACGCGCTCCAGCAGGTGTATCTCACTGATCATCCCTAAAGCCAACACCTCATTTGGCCGCCTTTCGTTCCAGTACTCTGCTGCCTGTGACTGGAACGAACTGCAAAAATCGCTGAAGTTGGAGACTTTTATCTCCCTCACCAACTTCAAACATCAGCTATCCGAGCAGCTAACCGATCGCTGCAGCTGTACATAGTCTATTGGTAAATAGCCCACCCATTTTCACCTACCTCATTCCCATACTGTTTTTATTTATTTACTTTTCTGCTCTTTTGCACACCAACATCTCTACCTGTACATGACCATCTGATCATTTATCACTCCAGTGTTAATCTGCAAAATTGTATTATTCGCCTACCTCCTCATGCCTTTTGCACACATTGTATATAGACTGCCCATTTTTTTTCTACTGTGTTATTGACTTGTTAATTGTTTACTCCATGTGTAACTCTGTGTTGTCTGTTCACACTGCTATGCTTTATCTTGGCCAGGTCGCAGTTGCAAATGAGAACTTGTTCTCAACTAGCCTACCTGGTTAAATAAAGGTGAAATAAAAAAATAAATAAAAAATAAATGCTAAGTTGATGCTTTCCCATAGCGGGACCGATATTTGTTATTTAGCCTATCCTGTGTATTTGTTGACAGTGATATCAGCGGTCTAGTGTTGTAGCCTACACAATCTAAAGATAAAACAAACATATTAAACCAATGCTTTGGCATATACTATTTACATGTTATATGATATAGGCCTAATATCATAGCCTACTCTTGCAAAAGTCTAAATAAAATAGCAGAATAAGCAATTGCATTCTGAAATGACCTCTCGCGTCACGGTTTACTTCCTCCATGCTTGTTAAAAGAAACAACATGTCAATAATATTTTATCAGTCACAGTAAAATCCCTTGTTTTATCCACTTTATCGATACTTAAGATCAAGGCCTGTAGTGTTTACCGGTAGTTGAATGGCACCACGGAGAGAGAGAGAGAGAGAGAGAATGAATGGAGCCATCACTGCTGATGCATTACCGGGTCCGTTTCAAGCGAATGCGTAAGATTTGTTAGTAGTGTGCCATTAATGCATCTTCTAAATGTGTTAGCAAGAGCATTATCTGGTTAAGAGTGCCATCAGTAGCCTACAGGAAAGGAGTTGGAGGAAGCTGCCCTTAGACTGATCTAAGGTCAGTCTTTTTTATGCATTGAAATGGTTATTTAGGTGAACTCAGCTGATCTATGCTCAGACTTATTTGCATTAAGTACCATCTAAGGTATTACCGAATGTGCAAACAAAGGAAATGGTTATTTAGGTGAACTCAGCTGATCTATGCTCAGACTTATTTGCATTAATTAACCATCTAAGGTATTACCGAATGTGCAAACAAAGGGGCGCTATAAACATTTTTGTTTTAAACACATTGGTGAACAACGAGGATCTTGATCCAGGAGAGATGTCAGAGAGATGTCTCTGCTGTAACCGTTCATATGGTATAAACGGTATATCGCCTGAGCCTATACACCACCCGCTGAAGGGCCTTGCGGTCGCTGACAGACCATTACCCGTACTAGGCTGTGATGCAATCGGTCAGGACGCTCTCGGTGGTGCAGCGAAAGTATTTGGAGAGGGGGGGTTGCGAATTTCTTCAGCCGCCTTAGGAAGTAGAGACGCTGTTGTGACCTCTTGACCTTTTGTTGTTGGTCCATGTCAAGTCCTCTGCGATGTGGACTTTGAGGAACTTAAAACTGCTGACTCTGCTTCCTGAAGTCAACAATCAACTCCTTTGTTTTGCTGACGTGAGAGAGAGGTTGTTGTCATGACACCACTATGCCAGTTCACTTACCTCCTCCCTATAGGCTGACTTGTCATTGTTGATTATCAGGCCTGCAAACGCTGTGTCGTCATGGAGACTTGATGATGGGAGTTGGTGTGGTGCAATGCCACACTGTCGTGGGTGAACAGGAAGTACAGCAGAGGACTAAGGACACACCCCGGGGGGATCCCTGGGTTTAAGAGTCAGTGTGAAGGAGGTGTTGTTGCCAGTCCTCACAGCCTGGGGGCAGCCCATCGGGAAATCCAGGATCCAGTTGCAGAGGGTGGTGTTCAGACCCAGGGCTCTGAGCTTGGAGGGAACAATTGTGTTAAAATGCTGAACTGTAGTCAATGAACAGCATTCTCACATAGGTGTTTCTCTTGTCCAGACAATGGTGGTCTATTAAAGCAGGTTGGGACTACAGCCTGGGACAGAGGAGGGTTGGGACTACAGCCTGGGACAGGGGTGGGTTGGGACTACAGTTTGGGACAGGGGAAGGTTGGGACTACAGTTTGGGACAGGGGCAGGTTGGGACTACAGTTTGGGACAGGGGCAGGTTGGGACTACAGCCTGGGACGGGGCCAACTGGTCAGCACACACTCGGAGGACGCGGCCCGGGGATTCCATGTTGGCTTGCGGCTTTGTGAGTATTCACTCTTTTTGAGAGTTTTCCTCACGTCAGCCTAGGAGAGCGAAAGCACCTGGTCGTCCAGAACAGCGAGAGTCCTCCTGGATGGCTCGGTATTGTCTGCCTCGAAGCGAGAAGCTCTTAAGCTCTTCTGTGAGTGAGGCTTCAGTTGGCACCACACAGCTGGATTTACCTTGTAGTCTGTGATAATCTGTAGTCCTTGCCACATGCAACGAGAGTCTGAGGGGTCGAAGATCAATTAAAGTTTGAGTCTGTATGCCTTGTATGCGTCGCGCACCACCTTGTCATCAGAGTTTGTTCTGCTGACATTGAATGCTGCAGTTTGGTCTCTCAGCATGCTATGGATTTCTCCGTTCATCCAGGGTTTTTGGTTGGGGTATGTCCGGAATGTTATTGTGGGTACAATATCATCAACATATTTCCTAATGAAGCCTTTGATGGACAATGTATATTCTTCAATGTTGGTGGATGAATGTTTTGAGTATATTACCGATCAGTACACTCAAAACCATCCTGCAGCATTGAGTCTGTGTCCTCTGTCCAGCGCCTCACTATTCTCTGTGTTGGTGGCTCCCTCTAGGAACAGTGAGACGTGATCTGATTGGCCGAAGTGGGGGGCGGGGATGGCTTTGTTCGTGTCATGGATGTTTGTGTATACATGGTCAAGCATGCTGGATCCTCTTGTGGGGCAGGAGACGTGTACCTTCTTCTTTATCAATCTCTCCTACACTCTCCTTTCTCCTACACACTCTCCTACACTCTCCTTTCTCCTACACTCTCCTCCCATACACTACAGTACATCCACAATCTCTCCTCTCTCCTACACTCTCCTCCCATACACTACAGTACATCCACAATCTCTCCTCTCTCCTACACTCTCCTCTCTCCTACACTCTCCTTTCTCCTACACTCTCCTCCCATGTACTACAGTACATCCACAATCTCTCCTACACTCTCCTTTCTCCTACACTATCCTCCCATACACTACAGTACATCTACAATCTCATCTACACTCTCCTTTCTCCTACACTCTCCTACCATACACTACAGTACATCCACAATCTCTCCTACACTCTCCTCTCTCCTACACTCTCCTTTCTCCTACACTCTCCTACCATACACTACAGTATATCCACAATCTCTCCTCTCCCCTACACTCTCCTTTCTCCTACACTCTCCTTTCTCCTACACTCTCCTCCCATACACTACAGTATATCCACAATCTCTCCTCTCTCCTACACTCTCCTTTCTCCTACACTCTCCTCCCATACACTACAGTACATCCACAATATCTCCTACACTCTCCTCTCTCCTACACTCTCCTTTCTCCTACACTCTCCTACCATACACTACAGTACATCCACAATCTCTCCTACCATACACTACAGTACATCCACAATCTCTCCTCTCTAATACACTCTCCTTTCTCCTACACTCTCCTCTCATACACTACAGTACATCCACAATCTCTCCTCTCTCCGACACTCTCCTCTCTCCTACACTCTCCTTTCTCCTACACTCTACTCCTATACACTACAGTACATCCACAATCTCTCCTCCAATCCTACTCTCCTTTCCCCCCTCTCTACTCCTCTCCTCCACTCTTATCCTCCTCTCCTCCCTCCTCCTCTCCAATCCTCTCCTCCCTCCTCTTCTCCTCTCCAATCCTCTCCTCTTCTCTCCTCCTCTCTCCCCTCCTCTTTCCTCTCTCCTCTTCTCTCTCCAATCCTCCTCCTCTCCTATCCTCCCTTCCTCCCTCCTTTCCAATCTTCCTCTCTCCTCCACCTCCTCCTCTCCTCTCCTTTCCATTAGTGGGCCTAAAGGGTGTTGTTGAGTTAATATCTCTGGGTTGTTGTGATTGAGATAAGGCATTATGTACCCTCTGTACTGATGACCCTGCAAGATCATATCACTACACAAATCCATCCTATCCTCCTCTCATTACCTCTGTTCTACCTCTGACTCTATAGCCCAATACTTATTCTATTTTCTTCCTATTTTCTAATCAAATCAACAACAAAAATGTTAAAACAGTTCACTGCGATTGCCAGTTTTGAGCTTAGTTATTGGCCTCACAGCCTTTTGTCAAAGCTTTGCATCTTTTTTTTTTTTACCTCAAGGTAATTAATAAGAAGAAATACTTATATTCAATGACAGCCTAGTAACAGTGGGTTAACTGCCTTGTTCAGGGCCAGAACAACAGATTTGCCAGCTCAGGGATTTGAACTTGCAACCTTCCGGTTACTAGTCGAACGCTCTAACCACTAGTCTACCTGCCGCCTCTACACTCTAACCACTAGGCTACCCTGCCGCCTCTACACTCTAACCACTAAGCTACCCTGCCGCCTCTACACTCTAACCACTAGGCTACCCTGCCGCCTCTACACTCTAACCACTAGGCTACCCTGCCGCCTCTACACTCTAACCACTAGGCTACCCTGCCGCCTCTACACTCTAACCACTAGGCTACCCTGCCGCCTCTACACTCTAACCACTAGGCTACCCTGCCGCCTCTACACTCTAACCACTAGGCTACCCTGCCTGCCGCCCTATCTTACATTTCTGTATTTTGAAAGTTACACATCTTGACAACTTGATTGCTGACAAGCAAAACAACGTGGGACTGGGTCAACAATAGACTAATGAAAGAAATACCAAAATATAGTTTCTGGGTGGAATTTTCCTTTTATTAAGTACTCAAGGGTCCTTTCAATTTAGGAGACTCTCTTATGCCTGAACAGAATCTGGAGAATGCCATGCTAGGATCTCCCCCCCCCCCAGCTGTGTATGTATCTTCAATCCAAACAGACTGGTGGGATGTGGCTCAAATGTTCCCTTATGGGCCCTGGTATAGTGCACTATATAGGGAATAGTGTGGCATTTGGGATGCATGCAGCGAGTGCAGCTCTCTCTGTGTAGGTTGGAGGCATTTTATAAGCAGCTGTAATGTGACTGTAAGGGGCCTTCTCTCCTCTCTGTCATACAGACATTCTGAGAGGCTTTGGAAAGTGTGTGTGTGTGTGTTTCTCCTCTCTGTCATATAGACATTCTGAGAGGCTTTGGAAAGTGTGTGTGTGTGTGTGTTTCTCCTCTCTGGAGCAGAATACAGCTACCCTAGGGCTGTGAAAAACACCTAAGGACCCTATTGAATTATAACTGTTATCCAGGATCTGTGGGTAATGTCAGGAATAATAACATATTTTTGTTCACACAGTGAAAAACTCCTAGAAGACGTGGTACTACACTGAGTACACCAAACATTAGGAACACCCCCCCCTGCCCTCAGAACATCCTCTAAATGATTTATTGCGTTCTCCAAAGAGGACTTGGCGTTAATATTCCTGGTCGATATGTGTCTTTTATTCTGGTCTCTGTACTGAGTGGTCAGTTCAGACAGTGACTGGTGCTGTGCTCTAGTGCGTGGTTAGCCATCCATCAGACAACAGGGTTTTGTCAGGAGTGCTACGCACACACACAGCTCTGGCTTCCTGTCACTTCCTACAGCTAAGGGCTGACTTAGTACTGTGTCATCAGAGAGAGAGAGAGAGAGAGAGAGAGAGAGAGAGAGAGAGAGAGAGAGAGAGAGAGAGAGAGAGACCGACCCACTGATTTGCTTGGTCTTCTTCTTGGGTATGACGCTACAAGCTTGGCTCACCTGTATTTGGGGAGTTTCTCCCATTCTTCTCTGCAGATCCTCTCAAGCTCTGTCAAGTTGGGTTAGGACCGTTGCTACACAGCTATTTTCAGGTCTCTCCAGAGATGTTCGATCGGGTTCAAGTACGGGCTCTGGCTGGGTCACTCAAGGACATTCAGAGACTTGTCCCGAAGCCACTCCTGTGTTGTCTTGGCTGTGTGCTTAGGGTCGTTGTCCTGTGAGAAGGTGAACCTTTGCACCAGTCAGAGGTCCTGAGCGCTCTGGATCAGGTTTTCGTCAACAATCGAGCTGTACTTTGCTCCGTTCATCTTTCCCTTGATCCAAAATAAAATGGTATTGGTTACAAACATGTAATTAGCAGATGTTATTTTGTGCAAAAGGCTTGTGCTTCTAGCTCTGACATTGCAGTAATATCTAACAAATTACACAACATATGCCCAATACACACAAATCTAAGTAGGAATGAATTAAGAATATATACATACAGTGAAGTCGGAAGTTTACATACACTTATGTTGGAGTCATTAAAACTCATTTTTCAACCACTCCACACATGTCTTGTTAAAAAACTATAGTTTTGGCAAGTCGGTTAGGACATCTACTTTGTGCATGACACAAGTCATTTTTCCAACAATTGTTTACAGATTATTTTACTTATAATTCACGGTATCACAATTCCAGTGGGTCAGACGTTTACATACACTAAATTGACTGTGACTTTAAGAGGCTTTGAAAATTCCAGAAAATGATGTCATGGCTTTAGAAGCTTCTGATAGGCTAATTAATATCATTTGTCAATTGGAAGTGTACCTGTGGATGTGCATCTTTGCTTGACATCATGGGAAAATCAAAAGAAATCAACCAAGACCTCAGAATTTTGGTTCATCCTTGGGAAGAAAGTCTGGTTCATCCTTGGGAGCAATTTTCAAATGCCTGAAGGAACCACGTTCATCTGTACAAACAATAGTACGCAAGTATAAACACCATGGGACCACGCATCCGTCATAACGTTCAGGAAGGAGACGAGTTCTGTCTCCTCGTGATGAACGTACTTTGGTGCGAAAAGTGCAAATCAATCCCAGAACAACAGCAAAGGACCTTGTGACAATGCTGGAGGAAACAGGTACAAAGGCATCTAAATCCACAGTAAAATGCGTCCTATATCGACATAACCCGAAAGGCCGCTCAGCAAGGAAGAAGTCACTGCTCCAAAACCGGCATACAAAAGCCAGACTACGGTTTGCAACTGCACATGGGGACAAAGATTGTACTTTTCGGAGAAATGTTCGCTGGTCTGATGAAACAAAAATATAACTGTTTGTCCATAATGATCATCGTTATGATTAGAGGAAAAAGGGGGAGGCATGTAAGCCGAAGAACACCATCCCAACCGTGAAGCATGGGGGTGGCAGCATCATGTTGTGGGGGTGCTTTGCTGCAGGAGGGACTGGTGCACTTCACAAAATAGATGGCATCATGAGGGAGGAAAATTAGTTAGATATATTGAAGCAACATCTCAAGACCTCAGTTAACGTTAAAGCTTGGTCGCAAATGGGTCTTCCAAATGGACAATGACCCCAAGCATTCTTTCAAAGTTGGGGCAAAATGGCTTAAGGACAACAAAGTCAAGGTATTGGAGTGGCCATCACAAAGCCCTGACCTCAATCATATAGAAAATTGTGGGCAGAACTGAAAAAGCGAGTGCGAGCAAGGAGGCCTACAAACCTGACTCAGTTACACCAGCTTTGTTGGGAGGAATGGGCCAAAATTCACCCAACTTATTGTGGGATTTTTAGTTTAGTTTATTAATACGACCATTTAAAAAAACAAGCATTAAACTTGAAAAAGCCATACATGCACGTTAATAAAATCATGGAGGACAAAGTCTGGGACTTATTTCCATTGTGGTCCTCTTGAGACAAGATGGCTAGACAAGATCAAATCAAATTTTATTTGTCACATACACATGGTTAGCAGATGCTAATGCGAGTGTAGCGAAATGCTTGTGCTTCTAGTTCCGACAATGCAGTAATAACCAACGAGTAATCTAACCTAACAATTCCACAACTACTACCTTATACACACAAGTGTAAAGGGATAAAGAATATGTACATAAAGATATATGAATGAGTGATGGTAGAGAACGGCATAGGCAAGATCCAGTAGATGGTATCGAGTACAGTATATACATATGAGATGAGTAATGTAGGGTATGTAAACAAAGTGGCATAGTTTAAAGTGGCTAGTGATCCAACACAGTATGGCAGTGAAATAATCAAACAAAAACAGGAGGCTTGTGGAAGGCTACCCGATACGTTTGACCCGAGTTAAACAATTTAAAGGCAATGCTACCAAATACTAATTGAGTTGGATATAAACTTCTGGGAATGTGATGAAAGAAATAAAAGCTGAAATAAATCATTCTCTCTACTATTATTCTGACATTTCACATTCTTAAAATAAAGTGGAGATCCTAACTGACCTAAGACAAGGAATTTTTACAAAGATTAAATGTCACGAATTGTTAAAAAAGGAAGGTGTATGTAAACTTCCGACTTCAGCATATGAGGCAAGATATGTAAACATTATTAAGTGACTGGTGTTCCATTCGTCAAAGTGGCCAGTGATTTCTAGTCTATGCCTATAGGCAGCAGCCTCTAATGTGCTAGTGATAGCTGTTTAACAATCTGATGGCCTTGATATAGAAGCTGTTTTTCAGTCTCTCGGTCCCAGCTTTGATGCACCTGTACTGACCTCGACTTCTGGATGATAGTGTGGTGAACTGGCAGTGACTCAGGTGGTTGTTGTCCTTAATGATCTTTTTAGCCTTCCTGTGACATTGGGTGCTGTACGTATCCTGGAGGGCGGGTAGTTTTCCCTGGTGATGCGTTGGGCAGACCTCACTACCCTCTGGAGAGCCTTGAGGTTGTGGGAGGTGCAGTTGCCGTACCAGGCGGTGATATAGCCCGCCAGGATGCTCTCGATTGTGCATCTGTAGAAGTTTGTGAGTGCTTTTGGTGACAAGCCGAATTTCTTCAGCCTCCTGAGGTTGAAGAGGCGCTGCTGCGCCTTGAGGTTGTGGGAGGTGCAGTTGCCGTACCAGGCGGTGATACAGCCCGACAGGATGCTTTCAATTGTGCATCTGTAATGGTTTTAGGTGACAAGCCACATTTCTTTAGCCTCCTGAGGTTGAATAGGCTCTGTTGCGCCTTCTTCACCACACTGTCCGTGTTGGTGGTCCATTTCAGTTTGTCCTTGATGTGTACGCCAAGGAACTTGAACCTTTCCACCTTCTCCACTGCGGTCCCGTCGATGTAAATAGGGTGGTACACCCTCTGCTTTTCCTGAAGTCCACGATCATCTCGTTTTGTTTTGTTGATGTTGAGTGAGAGGTTGTTTTCCAGGCACCACACTCCCAGAGCCCTCACCTCCTCCCTGTAGGCTGTCTCGTCATTGTTGGTAATCAGGCCTACTACTGTTGTGTCGTCTGCAAACTTGATGATTGAGTTGGAGGTGTGCTTGGCCACGCAGTCATGGGTGAACAGGGAGTACAGGATGGGGCATATCACGCACCTATGTGGGGTCCCAGTGTTGAGGATCAGCAGAGTGGAGGTGTTGTTTCCTACCTTCACCAGCTGGGGGCAGCCTGTCAGGAAGTCCAGGACCCAGTTGCACAGGGCGGGATTCAGACCCAGGGCCTCAAGCTTAATGACAACCTTGGAGGGAACTATGGTGATGAATGCTGATTTACAGTCAATAAACAGCATTCTTTAATAGTTATTCCTCTTGTCCAGATGGGATAGGGCAGTGTGCAGAGACTAGTTTCCCAGTCCCTGCCGCTGAAATACATCCCCACTGCCACCACCATGCTTCACTGAAGGGATGGTGCCAGGTTTCCTCCAGACATAACGCTTGGCATTCAGGCCAAAAGAGTTTCATCTTGGATTCATCAGACCAGCGATACTTATTTCTTATGGTCTGAGAGTATTTAGGTGCCTTTTGGCAAACTCCAAGTGGGCTGTCATGTTCCTTTTACTGAAGAGTGGCTTCCCGCCTGGCCACTCTACCGTAAAGGCGTGATTGGTGGAGTGCTGCAGAGATGGTTGTCCTTCTGGAAGGTTCTCCTATCTCCACAGAGGAACTCTGGAGGACTGTCAGAGTGACCATTTGGTTCTTGGTCACCTCCCTGACCAAGGCCCTTCTCCCCACGATTGCCTAGTTTGGCCGGGCGGCCAGCTCTAGGAATACTCTTGGTGGTTCCAAACGTCTTTCGTTTAAGAATGATGGAGGCAACTGTTTTCTTGGGGACATTCAATGCTGCAGAATGTTTTTGAGGATACCCTTCCCCAGATCTCTGCCTCAACACAATCCTGTCTCAGAGCTCTATGGACAATTCCTTCGACCTCATGGCTTGGTTTTGGCACTGACATCCACTGTCAACTGTAGGACCTTATATAGACAGGTGTGTGCCTTTCCAAATTATTTCCAATCAATTGAATTTACCACAGGTGGACTCCAAACAATTTGTGGAAACATGTCAATGATGTTCAATGGAATCAGGATACACCTGAGCTCAATTTCTTGTCACATAGCAAAGGGTCTAAATACTTATGTAAATAAGGTATTTTTTTAATTTAATTTTTTTTTTGTCTTACTCATCGTTAAATAATAATAGTAGTATTTTATACATTTCTTTAATGAATGTTAAATGAATCCTGTACATTTTAAAATGGCCAAATTTGGGTGAAATCAATTCGTTTAATTTCTCAGAGATCAAACTAATATTTCAACCTAATAATGGTATAGGAGTGTTCATCTTCTCTCTCTAACTATGGAAACGATGATTTCTGAGATGATGGGTGTCATGGCTGGCTGAAATGGAAATACATTTTATGTTGTCATCATTTTGCAGACACTCTTATCCAGAGACTTACAGGAGCAATTTGATTTTAAGTGCCTTGCTCTAGGTCTCACCAACAGATTTAATTTCACCTGGTATCCAACACATAGAGTACAGATTAGTACAGGCTGAAGCAGTGTATTGTGGGAAATGTACTCCCAGGTAGCTAGTGCCTCTTCTCTCAGCTCAGCCCTCCCAGTGACACACACACGGTGCCACATGATCTCTGGTGAAGGGGAAATTCTCGCTTAGAGGGCCTTTCTGATGAGAGTCGTGTGGGTGTGTGTGTGTGAGGTATTTTTAGTCCTCCTTCGTCATGACATGCAGGGCCGAGACATCTAGAATGTGGGAAGTTAGCATAGCGGCCGAGACGTCTAGAATGTGGGAAGTTAGCATAGCAGACTAGACTTCTAGAATGTGGGAAGTTAGCATAGCGAACTAGACTTCTAGAATGTGGGAAGTTAGCATAGCGGACTAGACTTCTAGAATGTTGGAAGTTAGCATAGTAGACTAGACTTCTAGAATGTGGGAAGTTAGCATAGCAGACTAGACTTCTAGAATGTGGGAAGTTAGCATAGCGGACTAGACTTCTAGAATGTGGGAAGTTAAGCATAGCAGACTAGATTGAGGTTGTTTCCCAGGCTTTTTCTCTCTCCCCTGAATGCTCCGACAGTATATGCTGGATTTTTTTTAACCTTATTTGGGAAAGCTGTAACCTCTGGCCCTGGAATGTATGTGTGCCTGCTTGTGTGCGCGTTTGTGTCACAGGAGCCTGCTGAGGGGAGAACGGCTCATAATGACAGCTGGAACGGAGCAAATGGAATGGCATTTTGTGTTTTTGCCATACTCTACATACTGTTCTGTCTCCTAATGTGTTTTTTTCAACCTGTTCTCACAGCATTTAGTATTATTCAGTATGTAAATATGATATGTTACTTTTCCTATGGTATGTATTTTTCAAAAACAATGTTCACTTTTATTTAACTATAAATGTCAGTTAAGAACAAATTCTTATTGTCAATGACCGCCTAGTGGGTTAACTGCCGCCCCAGGTAGCCTATTCATTTTTGGATGTACAACCCCCCCCATTTCATGTGATACTATCAAGACTCAGGATATGACCCTGATGCAGACACAGGAGGCAGATAGTACACTTCTCAGATCATTTATTAGGACATTTATTAACACAGGATAGGTAGAGGTTCGTGATCAGGTCAGGTCAGAGGTCAGAGTCAGGCGGGTACAGGACGACAGGCAGGCTCGGGGTCCGGGCAGGCAGAATGGTCAGAACCGGGAAAAACTGAGAAACAACTAGACAAACAGGAAGGCGGGAAAGCACGCTGGTAAGAGCTGACAAGACGAACAGACAAACAGAGAACACAGGTCCGAATTTGCAAAACGTACAATATGTAACAAATTTGCTAAATTTACTATATGTTACGAATTAGCGTACATGTGATGTGTTACGACTTCTAGCTAGGTGGCTGACATTAGCTGGGGTTAGGGTTAAGTTTAGGGGTCAGGTTAAAGGGTTAAGATTATGGAGAGAGGTCTGAAGGAGTGTAACGGCTGTTGGAAGGAGAGGACCAAGGTGCAGCGTGGTAAGTGTTCATATTTATTTATTGAACTGAACACTAAATACCAAAATAACAAGAGAATAAATGAAACCGAAACAGTCCCGTAAGGTGCAAACACTGATACGGAAAACAAATACCCACAAAAACCCTGTGGGGAAAAGCTACCTAAGTATGGTTCTCAATCAGATACAACGATCGACAGCTGTCCCTGATTGAGAACCATACCCGGCCATAACAAAGAAATAGAAACACATAGAAAAATAACATAGAATGCCCACCCCAAATCACACCCTGACCAACCCAAAAATAGAGACATAAAAAGCTCTCTACGGTCAGGGAGTGACAAGGAGGGGAGAGAGAGTTCTGAATGAGGGGTAAGGAGAGAGAGGTCTGAAGGAGGGGAAAGGGGAGAGAGGTCTGAAGGAGGGGTGAGGGGAGAGAGTTCTGAAGGAGGGGAGAGAGTTCTGAAAGAGAGTTATAGAAGTGGATGAGAGAGGTGGAGAGTTATAGAAGCAGGTGAGACAGATGGAGAGTTATAGAAGCAGGTGAGACAGATGGAGAGTTATAGAAGCAGGTGAGAGAGGTGGAGAGTTATAGAAGCGGGTGAGAGAGGTGGAGAGTTATAGAAGGGGATGCGAGAGGTAGAGGGGTTTGAAGAAGAGTTATAGAAGGGGATGAGAGAGGTGGAGAGTTATAGAAGTGGGTGAGACAGATGGAGAGTTATAGAAGCAGGTGAGACAGATGGAGAGTTATAGAAGCAGGTGAGACAGATGGAGAGTTATAGAAGCAGGTGAGAGAGGTGGAGAGTTATAGAAGCGGGTGAGAGAGGTGGAGAGTTATAGAAGGGGATGCGAGAGGTAGAGGGGTTTGAAGAAGAGTTATAGAAGGGGATGAGAGAGGTGGAGAGTTATAGAAGGGGATGCGAGAGGTAGAGGGGTTTGAAGAAGAATTATAGAAGCAGGTGAGAGAGGTGGAGAGTTATAGAAGTGGGTGAGAGAGATGGAGAGTTATAGAAGGGGATGCGAGAGGTAGAGGGGTTTGAAGAAGAGAGAGGTGGAGAGTTATAGAAGGGGATGCGAGAGGTAGAGGGGTTTGAAGAAGAGAGAGGTGGAGAGTTATAGAAGCGGGTGAGAGAGGTGGAGAGTTATAGAAGGGGATGCGAGAGGTAGAGGGGTTTGAAGAAGAGTTATAGAAGCAGGTGAGAGAGATGGAGAGTTATAGAAGTAGACAGGTCTGAAGGAGAGTTACAGCAACAAGGTCTTCTCATCAGAGAGCTGGAAAACAGCCCGGGAGCCCCTCCTCTATTCATGCATCCTTTTTCATCACCTCTGTGAAGAACAACTTTAAAATAATTAAGTTCACCTTCCCTCACCCTCTCATTCACAAACAAAGTGTGTGACTCAAAAAAGAGAGAGAGAGAGGTAGAGGGCGTTCTCCCTGATTAAGGGGGTCTGAGCATTGCCCCAAAGTCTCATCACATTAATTTGACATTTTCCCTAGCTCTAATATACTGTAATATACTTAAATACATAGGATTTCACCTTTAATGTCCTGTCCAGAAATCATTCCCCTGACTTTGACTTAGTTAATAGATGCAGACTCTGACTTAATTACTTCAATCAGACTCTGTCTGAGTTACTTCATACTGACTCTGACTTAGTTACTTCATACTGACTCTGACTTAGTTACTGCATACTGACTCTGACTTAGTTACTTCATACTGACTCTGACTTAGTTCATTTATACTGACTCTGACTAAGTTAATTCATTCTGACTTAGTTACTGCATACTGACTCTGACTTAGTTACTTCATACTGACTCTGACTTAGTTCATTTATACTGACTCTGACTAAGTTAATTCATTCTGACTTAGTTACTTCATACTGACTCTGACTTAGTTCATTCATACTGACTCTGACTAAGTTAATTCATTCTGACTTAGTTACTGCATACTGACTCTGACTTAGTTACTGCATACTGACTCTGACTTAGTTACTTCATACTGACTCTGACTTAGTTACTTCATACTGACTCTGACTTAGTTACTTCATACTGACTCTGACTTAGTTCATTTATACTGACTCTGACTTAGTTAATTTATACTGACTCTGACTTAGTTAATTCATACTGACTCTGACTTAGTTACTTCATACTGACTCTGACTTAGTTACTTCATACTGACTCTGACTTAGTTACTTCATACTGACTCTGACTTAGTTACTTCATACTGACTCTGACTTAGTTACTTCATACTGACTCTGACTTAGTTACTGCATACTGACTCTGACTTAGTTAATTTATACTAACTCTGACTTAGTTCATTTATACTGTATCTGACTTAGTTAATTCATACTGACTCTGACTTAGTTACTTCATACTGACTCTGACTTAGTTCATTCATACAGACTCTGACTTAGTTACTTCATACCGCTGTGGTGGTCATAACATTTTCGTCAGCCGGTGATTGTCAAGCAAATAACTGCCGGTCTCACAGTAATGGCCGGTTAATTAACATAAACATTTAGCATCTCCTGGCTTCCACACATGTGGAACATCTACATTTTAAAAAGTTTAATAAATCCATGTAATATAGCCTACACTTTCACAATAAATCCATTAGTTATTTTAGACAGGTCTAAAGAAACAGGATGAATGAAATGTAATCTATTTCAGAAGAACAGAATAGGATCCTCTGAGATGTCCTTCTGTTAGGTCCTGATCTGGCTGTGCCATATGGCTGTGGGCTACACTAGTTCATTTAGCAGACAAGATTGGAATTCTGTGGCATTATTTTATATTATTTTGTAGTTTCCTCCAAACGGTTTGAGGGAGTATGCGCACAAGTAGCTATTCCGTGTTGAGTGGTTAACAGAGAAATAGGTCCTCCTAGATGTTTAATTAAGAGTTATTAATGTGACTTTGTTCTATAAACGTTGGGATGTATGTTTTGATTTTTAATCAATTATAATGCGGAATGATGCGGCTCTAATGATGATTTGAGAAAGGCCTGAGTTCTGCTTTGTTTTTGTTTTCGCACAGGCTGTACACTCCTGATAATGGCGGCATCCCCTTTGGGTGGCCGTAATGCCCCCGTGAAAAAAAATCCATGTATTTTGTAGCTAGTGGCTGTTGTGCCCTTGGGCTGAATATAATCATTAAAATGCCCTTCTTCCGGCTGCGTGCCAAAGCACCCCTCCCTCCCTCACATGTCTCTCATCACCTGATCGGGTCTTTCTCACAGGCTACATGCGCAACTGCGCGCATCTTTATTCAAATCCGATGCGCATATTAAAGATATTGGAAGAACTGTCCCCATTTTACTTTTCGTCAGCCAACGAGATGAGTAACGAACAGCAAAAGCGCTAGCCTATGTCAATCTACTATCCCCCACAGTACAAAAATACTATAAGGGACCTATTGTATTCTTTGCGAGGAAATAAATATTCCAAAAAATACAGTCATCTACGCACTTAATAAATAGTGGGGGGAAAAAAAACTCCCAAGTGACAAGAGCGACTTCATGACGACGGACAGACAAAAAGAAACATTTCTTTGAGATTGAGTAAGGAACTTTGGCGGCTTTGTTTTCAGAAACCATTGACTTTTCCTGTGTTTTATTTTCATGCCAGCCCAGGTAGGCTATACTCCTGTTGTAAAGAGAAGCAATGTGCTTAATATTAGGAAAGTTGAGAAATAAACGTAGTAGGCCTAGCCTATAGAAAGCTGATGGGATCCTCCTCTTTTTAAAAGAGGCCATCACTCTGTTTTCTCAATTTCATAGCCGATAGAAATGTTGTGCAACATGAGCTCAAGGGCTCTCATGAAGTATTTGATTAGATTTTCAATGACATTTACATTGATGTCAGAGTGATTAGAGGGACACTAGAGTGCTGAGTACCAGGCAGTTAGCAAGTTTGGTAGGTTACTAATGACCATCGGTAGCATCAGAGCACGTAGAAGCCTAATACCGTGACTAAAAGCATCGGGATTTGATTTGATTTGAATTGAAGCCATCACATGGAATTTGACTGCCATCCTAACCGCCGGTGTAGCAGTAATACGGTCCACGTAACATCCCTACCATACAAACTCTGACTTAGTTACCTCATACAGAGTCTGACTTAGTTACCTCATACAAACTCTGCCTTCATACAGACTGACCTCGTACAGACTCCCAACTTAGTTACTTCCTGCAAACTCCCGACTTAGTTACTTCCTGCAGACTCTCGACTTAGTTACTTCCTGCAGACTCCCAACTTAGTTACTTCCTGCAGACTTTCGACTTAGTTACTTCCTGCAGACTCTCGACTTAGTTACTTCCTACAGACTCTCGACTTAGTTACTTCCTACAGACTCCCGACTTTCTCTCTCTCTGTCTCTCTCTGTCTCTTCTCTGTCTCTCTCTGTCTCTTCCTGTCTCTCTCTCTCTGTCTCTGTCTCTCTCTGTCTCTTCCTGTCTCTTCCTGTCTCTTCCTGTCTCTTCCTGTCTCTCTCTGTCTCTCTCTGTCTCTCTCTCTGTCTCTCTCTGTCTCTCTCTGTCTCTCTCTTCCTGTCTCTTCCTGACTCTTCTGTCTCTCTCTCTCTGTCTCTCTCTCTGTCTCTCTCTGTCTCTTCCTGTCTCTTCCTGTCTCTTCCTGTCTCTCTCTCTCTGTCTCTTCCTGTCTCTCTCTGTCTCTTCCTGTCTCTCTCTGACTCTCCCTGTCTCTCTCTGTCTCTCTCTCTGTCTCTCTCTGTCTCTCTCTGACTCTCTCTGTCTCTCTCTGTCTCTCTCTGACTCTCTCTGACTCTCTCTGACTCTCTCTGACTCTCTCTGACTCTCTCTGTCTCTTCCTGTCTCTCTCTGTCTCTGACTCTCTCTGACTCTCTGTCTCTTCCTGTCTCTCTCTGACTCTCTCTGTCTCTCTCTGACTCTCTCTGTCTCTCGCTGTCTCTCTCTGACTCTCTCTGACTCTCTCTGACTCTCTCTGTCTCTTCCTGTCTCTCTCTGTCTCTCTCTGTCTCTCTCTGTCTCTCTCTGTCTCTCTCTGTCTCTCTCCGTCTCTTCCTGTCTCTTCCTGACTCTCCCTGTCTCTTCCTGTCTCTCTCTGTCTCTCTCTGTCTCTCTCTGTCTCTCTCTGACTCTCTCTGTCTCTTCCTGTCTCTCTCTCTCTCTCTCTGTCTCTTCCTGTCTCTCTCTGTCTCTCTCTGTCTCTTCCTGTCTCTCTCTGTCTCTCTCTCTCTGTCTCTCTCTGTCTCTCTCTGACTCTCTCTGACTCTCTCTGACTCTCTCTGACTCTCTCTGTCTCTTCCTGTCTCTCTTTGTCTCTCTCTGTCTCTCTCTGTCTCTCTCTCTCTCTCTGTCTCTCTCTGTCTCTCTCTCTCTCTCTGTCTCTCTCTGTCTCTCTCTGTCTCTCTCTGTCTCTCTCTCTCTCTCTCTGACTCTCTCTGACTCTCTCTCTCTCTCTCTCTGTCTCTTCCTGTCTCTTCCTGTCTCTCTCTGTCTCTCTCTCTCTCTCTCTCTCTGTCTCTTCCTGTCTCTTCCTGTCTCTCTCTGTCTCTCTCTGTCTCTCTCTGACTCTCTCTGTCTCTCTCTGACTCTCTCTGACTCTCTCTGTCTCTCGCTGTCTCTCTCTGACTCTCTCTGACTCTCTCTGTCTCTTCCTGTCTCTTCCTGTCTCTCTCTGTCTCTCTCTGTCTCTATCTGTCTCTTCCTGTCTCTTCCTGTCTCTCTCTGTCTCTCTCTGTCTCTTCCTGTCTCTTCCTGACTCTCCCTGTCTCTTCCTGTCTCTTCCTGTCTCTCCCTGTCTCTTCCTGACTCTCCCTGTCTCTCTCTGACTCTCTCTGTCTCTCTCTGTCTCTCTCTGTCTCTTCCTGTCTCTCTCTGTCTCTCCCTGTCTCTTCCTGTCTCTTCCTGTCTCTCTCTGTCTCTTCCTGTCTCTCCCTGTCTCTCTCTGTCTCTTCCTGTCTCTTCCTGTCTCTCTCTGTCTCTTCCTGTCTCTCTCTGTCTCTCTCTGTCTCTTCCTGTCTCTCTCTGTCTCTTCCTGTCTCTCTCTGTCTCTTCCTGTCTCTCCCTGTCTCTCTCTGTCTCTCTCTGTCTCTCTCTGTCTCTTCCTGTCTCTCTCTGACTCTCTCTGTCTCTCTCTGTCTCTTCCTGTCTCTCTCTGTCTCTTCCTGTCTCTCTCTGACTCTCTCTGTCTCTCTCTGTCTCTCTCTGTCTCTCTCTGACTCTCTCTGTCTCTCGCTGTCTCTCTCTGACTCTCTGTCTCTCTCTGTCTCTCTCTCTGACTCTCTGACTCTCTGTGACTCTCTCTGACTCTCTCTGACTCTCTCTGACTCTCTCTGACTCTCTCTGACTCTCTCTCTCTCTCTGTCTCTTCCTGTCTCTTCCTGTCTCTCTCTCTGTCTCTCTCTGTCTCTCTCTGTCTCTCTCTGTCTCTCTCTGTCTCTCTCTGTCTCTTCCTGACTCTCCCTGTCTCTTCCTGTCTCTCTCTGTCTCTCTCTGTCTCTCTCTGACTCTCTCTGTCTCTTCCTGTCTCTCTCTCTCTCTCTCTGTCTCTTCCTGTCTCTCTCTGTCTCTTCCTGTCTCTCTCTGTCTCTCTCTCTGTCTCTCTCTCTCTCTGTCTCTCTCTGACTCTCTCTGACTCTCTCTGACTCTCTCTGTCTCTTCCTGTCTCTCTCTGTCTCTCTCTGTCTCTCTGTCTCTCTCTGTCTCTCTCTGTCTCTCTCTGTCTCTCTCTGACTCTCTCTGACTCTCTCTCTCTCTGTCTCTTCCTGTCTCTTCCTGTCTCTCTCTGTCTCTCTCTGTCTCTCTCTGACTCTCTCTGTCTCTCTCTGACTCTCTCTGTCTCTCTGTCTCTCCTGTCTCTCTCTGACTCTCTCTGTCTCTCTCTGTCTCTTCCTGTCTCTCCTGTCTGTCTCTCTGTCTGTCTCTCCTGTCTCTCTCTGTCTCTTCCTGTCTCTCTCTGTCTCTTCCTGTCTCTCTCTGTCTCTTCCTGTCTCTTCCTGACTCTTCCTGTCTCTCCCTGTCTCTTCCTGACTCTCCCTGTCTCTCTCTGTCTCTCTCTGACTCTCTCTGTCTCTCTCTGTCTCTCTCTGTCTCTTCCTGTCTCTCTCTGTCTCTCTCTGTCTCTTCCTGTCTCTTCTGTCTGTCTGTCTTCCTGTCTCTTCCTGTCTCTCTCTGTCTCTTCCTGTCTCTCCCTGTCTCTTCCTGTCTCTTCCTGTCTCTTCTGTCTCTTCCTGTCTCTTCCTGTCTCTTCCTGTCTCTCTCTGTCTCTTCCTGTCTCTCCCTGTCTCTCCCTGTCTCTCTCTGTCTCTTCCTGTCTCTCTCTGTCTCTCTCTGTCTCTTCCTGTCTCTCTCTGACTCTCTCTGTCTCTCTCTGTCTCTTCCTGTCTCTCTCTGTCTCTTCCTGTCTCTCTCTGTCTCTTCCTGTCTCTTCCTGTCTCTCTCTGACTCTCTCTGACTCTCTCTCTCTCTTCCTGTCTCTCTCTGTCTCTCTCTGTCTCTCTCTGTCTCTCTCTGACTCTCTCTGACTCTCTCTGTCTCTCGCTGTCTCTCTCTGACTCTCTCTGACTCTCTCTGTCTCTTCCTGTCTCTTCCTGTCTCTCTCTGTCTCTCTCTGTCTCTCTCTGTCTCTTCCTGTCTCTCTCTGTCTCTTCCTGTCTCTCTCTGTCTCTTCATGTCTCTTCCTGTCTCTTCCTGTCTCTTCCTGTCTCTCCCTGTCTCTTCCTGTCTCTCCCTGTCTCTCTCTGTCTCTCTCTGTCTCTCTCTGTCTCTCTCTGTCTCTCTCTGTCTCTCTCTGTCTCTCTCTGTCTCTCTCTGTCTCTTCCTGTCTCTTCCTGTCTCTTCCTGTCTCTTCCTGTCTCTCCCTGTCTCTCTCTGTCTCTTCCTGTCTCTTCCTGTCTCTCTCTGTCTCTTCCTGTCTCTTCCTGTCTCTCTCTGTCTCTCTCTGTCTCTCTCTCTGTCTCTTCCTGACTCTCTCTGTCTCTCCCTGTCTCTCTCTGTCTCTCCCTGTCTCTTCCTGTCTTCCTGTCTCTTCCTGTCTCTTCCTGTCTCTTCCTGTCTCTTCCTGTCTCGCCCTGTCTCTCTCTGTCTCTCTCTGTCTCTTCCTGTCTCTCTCTGTCTCTTCCTGTCTCTTCCTGTCTCTCTCTGTCTCTTCCTGTCTCTCTCTCTGTCTCTTCCTGTCTCTCTCTGTCTCTTCCTGTCTTTCTCTGACTCTTCCTGTCTCTCTCTGTCTCTTCCTGTCTCTCTCTGTCTCTTCCTCTCTCTCCCTGTCTCTCTCTGTCTCTTCCTGTCTCTCTCTGTCTCTTCCTGTCTCTCTCTGTCTCTCTCTGTCTCTCCCTGTCTCTCCCTGTCTCTCTCTGTCTCTTCCTGTCTCTCTCTGTCTCTCTCTGTCTCTCTCTCTTCCTGTCTCTCTCTGTCTCTCTCTGTCTCTCTCTCTCTGTCTCTTCCTGTCTCTCTCTGTCTCTTCCTGTCTCTCTCTCTCTCTGTCTCTCTCTGTCTCTTCCTGTCTCTCTGTCTCTTCCTGTCTCTCTGTCTCTTCCTGTCTCTCTCTGTCTCTCTCTGTCTCTCTCTGTCTCTCTCTGTCTCTCTCTGTCTCTTCCTGTCTCTCCCTGTCTCTCTCTGTCTCTTCCTGTCTCTCTCTGTCTCTCCCTGTCTCTCCCTGTCTCTCTCTGTCTCTCCCTGTCTCTTCCTGTCTCTCTCTTCCTGTCTCTCTCTGTCTCTCTCTGTCTCTTCCTGTCTCTTCCTGTCTCTCTCTGTCTCTCTCTGTCTCTCTCTGTCTCTTCCTGTCTCTTCCTGTCTCTCCCTGTCTCTCTCTGTCTCTTCCTGTCTCTCTCTGTCTCTTCCTGTCTCTCTCTGTCTCTCTCTGTCTCTTCCTGTCTCTCTCTGTCTCTTCCTGTCTCTTCCTGTCTCTCTCTGTCTCTCTCTCTGTCTCTTCCTGACTCTCTCTGTCTCTCTCTGTCTCTTCCTGTCTCTTCCTGTCTCTTCCTGTCTCTTCCTGTCTCTCCCTGTCTCTTCCTGTCTCTCCCTGTCTCTCTCTGTCTCTCTCTGTCTCTTCCTGTCTCTCTCTCTCTCTGTCTCTTCCTGTCTCTCTCTGTCTCTCTCTGTCTCTCTCTGTCTCT